>NW_009229927.1:0-75640 GCF_000690835.1 Fulmarus glacialis
GGAAGGACATTGAGGTTCTGGAGCGTGTCTAGAGAAGGGCAACCAAGCTGGTAAAGGGTCTAGAGAACAAGCCTTATGAGGAGGGGCTGAGGGAACTGGGACTGTTTAGCCTGGAGAAGAGGAGGCTGAGGGGAGACCTCATCGCGCTCTACAACTACCTGAAAGGAGGCTGTAGCGAGGTGGGGGTTGGTCTCTTCTGCCAAGTAATTAGCAATAGGACGCGAGGAAATGGCCTCAAGTTGTGCCAGGGGAGGTTTAGATTGGACATTAGGAAAAATTTCTTTACTGAAAGAGTGGTCAAGCCTTGGAACAGGCTGCCCCGGGGCACCATCCCTGGAAGTATTTAAAAGACGTGTAGATGAGGCGCTTAGGGATATGGTTTAGTGGGCATGGTGGTGTTGGGTTGATGGTTGGACTCGATGATCTTAGAGGTCTTTTCCAACCTTAATGATTCTATGATTCTAAAAGGAATATTTCTTTAGTATAAATGCAATCAAAATACTTCTGTTTGGTAAACTGATTTGACATATTTAATATCCAGTTCAAGATAAACTGCCGTTTCCTCTGCTGCTTCACTGCCACACTGAATGAGTAATTTGCTCATTCTAGTACCTGCTGTCACAGGACCTGACTGATGTCCCAGACCTGAGGAATAGGAGACTATCACCCAGCTTCCTCCCTACTCACTTTAGAAGAGAAAGCATCAGATAAAGTTCTGTATAATCCTCACCACAGCTCCATAATAAGAGTCCTGAACATAAATATAAAACACAGTAACATTATAAGCAAGCTATAATCTGTCAAATAATTGCAGAAATGAGCAAGTTATTTTTGACCTGATCTGTGTCTAATACAAGAACTTAACTCCAGCCGAGAGGAGAAACCCATAGTACCTCTCTTCATGTTTCAAATGGCTACAGTATTAGATCACTGAAGAATCTTTCTTCTGGTATTCTCAAAGTACCTCTGAGAATTCAAAAGCTTCAAAACACTTCTGAAGTAGGTAGGGTATTATTTTCATATACCCATTTTACAGATGCATAAAAAGTCATGAAGGCACAAATAGCTCACACAAGGTCAAAGTCTACAATAGGAGTGGAAATAGTCCTACGAGTCCCAGCTCCATGGCTCCTGATGTAAAAACACTTGACAACACAATGTGAATCTCTTACACATATGAGATTAAGATGACTATTGTAGGACAGCAGTCTGTTCGCTGTGTGCTATATTCTCTGTTAACACTGTATTTTACATAAAATCCATCCAAAAAGTCCACCATATACGTTAGAGAGTATAGAACATATGGAGGATTTAAGTCTGAGATATACCTTTCATTTGCATTGTGCCATCCATGATTTATTCACTTTCATTTATATATATTTAAGTCAGTATCTACAATTTGGTTCAAGTACAAGATGTGAAATAACAGATGATGAAATAATTTTCCTGTATATTCTTTCTTGCTCCTATTTTCAAAAGTATTAGCTATAATATAACAACATTCTAAACAAAAAATTAAGGGGAGGTTATTTGCCAAAACCCTATACAAATTCAAAAATATGGAGAATTCTCATTCCTTCAATATCAAGAAGTCAATATTCACTGTCATAAATCTTTGCCATCTGACTAATGATAATGGAATGCAGATATTCCATCCAAGCAGTAGACTATGCTTTATTTTCTCAAAATCTCTGGCTTAAAATTTAAATAGATTTGTTAATGGCACATGGTCAACTAAAAGAACACACTTCTGTCTGAAATATTTTCTGCAGGAAATATTTAATTGCTATAACTGAAATATATTTAGGGCAGGAAACATCTCATTTTGTTCTATGTTTGACAGTGTCTTTATATAACTAAATTTATTCCTTCCCTATGACATTTAAATACACATTGATCTTCAGAAAATGAGAGAATGAATTCCTCCTTTGAGTAGTCAATGATTCTGTTACTGAAAAGCCTCTAGAAATTTCAAAAAAAGGAATAGAGAAGGCATACAAAGTATGCCCTCACTTTTGTTTTCAGTAAGTGTCACGCTTATAGCTATACTATAAATTCTGTCTAGAAAGTAGCTTAGTTAGAGAGGTAAGGTGATTCTAATGATTTCAATGATATATTAGTGCAACTAGAAGTAGAGGTATGTAGGTAGCTCAGATCTAGGTGGGGAGATTATTTGCTTCCTTTTACTCAGCAAATTTCCGATGGCTTATGTTTTGATCATCAGCTGTACTACTTGTATTATTCTTTCTCATCAGAAGCAAATTCTGCTCCCATTGAAAGTAACGTAGACTGAATCAAACATTAAATTCAGAAGAAAAAAAATTTACTTAGCATGCAATAAATACCTTCATGACCTTAGAAAACCTTTATGACTTTAAGTTTCTACACTGACAAGAAGTTTAATTAAGTTGTAAGTTTTGTGCTTATCCCTCCTTATATTTATTTTAATACTGTCACAGGTATACATGAATGACACTAAAGAGTAATCTCTATTTCCTTTTCATGCCGTCACCAGCACTGCAGAGCATTTAACTGTGATCTGAATTCAAGCACTAGCCATCCAAATTGAATAATAAGTGATACAATACTGAAAGCATGTACAGAAGATTTGGCAGTTTTAAGTATAAGCCAATATAGAGGACTAGATACAATGCCTCTGTCGCCTTCTCTTCTCACTTCCCCTCCCCTAAATTCCATTAAAAGATAGGAAAAAAAAAAAATAGTACTGTGCCATCACAGCAAGCACCAATGTGCAGACATACTTTCTTGTAAGGACTCTCAAAAACAAAGCACAATTTTGTGATTACAAAAGCCAGACAAGGACCGGGGTAAAAAGAATGCGAAGTTGTAAAAAACTGGAAAAGAAAAAACCACCACCCTCCTTGCCTAGATTGCAAGGAGGCAGCAGCTTTTCGCAGTTGCTGGGGGAGATATTAGTCCAATCTACATGACAGACTGAAGTGCAGTGCAAAATCCCAGAGCCACTGCCAAATAACCGGTCTGCAAGCCAGTACAGCCTATCTAATTGATCAGCACTCCTGCATTGCAGTATTCTACGTATGCTACATGGCTTACTCATAGAACTAGTGCAGCAAGGTAGTGGAATTGGGATTCACAGAGCCATTGCATCCTCTCCATGTGTAGCTGCAGGACAGAAAGTATGAACTGGATGCAAAATTAACTCTACTCATGCAATCTGAGGAATAGCATAGATAAGGCAAATCATACACAGCTGCTCTCCTGGTTCAAGTGGAAGATGAAGATCTGGAGGCAAATTTTGATTGTACCTATCTTCACCGTTTTCCTAGACAAGGAAAGGAAGTGGTAATTCTGTTCAATGAAAAGTATTTTTGTAAAACAATTTATATCTTCTTCTTTTCTACAGATCATGTTGTGTGTGAAGAGGAATTCAAATATGCTATGCTAGCTCTAAATTGTATTTGCCCAGCTACCTCTACATTAATCACACTGCTGGTTCATACATCTAGGGGACAGTAAGTATATACTACCATTAAAAAAAAAAAACAACCCTTTGTAAAAGTTACAGCTGATACTCTTTGGAAAATAGCTTACCCTGAACTCCCAGACAACTACAGTTTTTAAAAAGAAATTGGAACTTTCTGCATAATAAAAGCATCAAGATGTTTTACTCAAGATATTATAATTTCAAAGAGAGCACCCCCCCAATATTTAACAATTTGTTGCATGCTGTTGTGCCACTTCCACAACAGAAGATATGAAAAATTTGTATTTCCAATTTAGTAGATTGAATCGTGGATCTATCACACAGTTCTACTTAAGAACACCAACAGACCCAAGAATACCTATTTAAGTATGTAATTTGAAGGTCTATTTTTGTACACGTATAAAAATTCCTATTCATTGAGCTAAAAAAAATGTTTTTCTGATAACATATAAAATATTATTTGCTATTCAGTGCCTGTACATTAAGAAGCAAGCAAACATACATGTGAAGAAATGGTTTTTAACATAACTACCACACTGCTGGAAGGGTCGCAGAATTATTGTGTCTCTACAGACTGCATAGTCAAAGTAAAGCCTCTCTATATTTACCAAAATAATTTAAGCACATCTAGTATATCTCTGTTATGCTACATTCTTGGAATAACAAGGTATTCTTATTAAAATGTTGTGGGCAGAGAGAGGCATTAAAGAGTAAATCTCCAAATATATCTGTAGAAATGGAACACGTGCATATAAACTGCACGAGAATACATTTGAGAGTCTAGTAAAAATGCATACTTTTTTTTTAAGTAACCATGGACTCAGTAATATCTTGATATTTACAAGCAGAGTTATTTAACTTTCTATATGGCATTTGTAGTATTCCCCTCTGCGCAGGATGGGGAAAACTGAAATTATTGCTAGAACTCTTACTACCAAGAACAACAAATGTCAAGATTTTAATGGCACTGTCTGTACTAGAATTATTAAGACGACAACAAAATACTGTTTCCATGCCTCCTAAGAATCATGGTGAAATACGTTCTTCATCAGCCTAGCTTCCATTATCTGACATGCACAGAATACAGAACCTTTTTTAGTTATTTCGTATTCTATGTACATAAAAGAATAGTAGTATTATTAACACTAGCAGAGAATTCTCCATCAGCACAAAAACAGACATATGAAAGGGACTGTTTTCTGCTGTACTTAAGAACTTTAGCATTTCATTTTTAACACAGGCATATTGATCATTTATACAGATACCTAACTGTGATGCAAAATAACTATAGTAGAATGCAAAAGCGCTTACTATTTCTTTTGCAATCAGAATTAATTGATGTGATCAGGGTGGTTAAAGTAACTGATTTTTAGTCTGGTCATTATATACTAGGAGCAAAAAAAATTTTTTTTGCACAAATAGTTGTCAGCATTATTTTGAATCCTTACAGAAACATACAAGCTTGCTGTATAAATACAGAAAGACTGGAAAAGTGAAAATGTCTAGTTGTCATTCTTCTACTTTAGTCAGCACTCATCAGAGCATTTAATCTCAGATGGGCTCCAAAATGCTGAAAAATGGCAAACTTTGGACATCTTAGAGCATGTGTATTAATGCTGGACTAATTGGTTGAATAGATATGACTGTTCTTTAAAACCACACTGTATCTGTGACAGTTTAAAACAGACACATTAGAGGGAAAAAACTTCAAAAATATTTAAAACTTGATAGTCTTGACTTCACAGTGCTAAAAATAAAAAAACCTCAAAAAATCAAGTATTTCTCTCCCAAAATACCACTTTTTAAGCTTTCAAATTTAATACTTTTGCTACTTCCCTTCATTTCGTTTTTGCTAAAAATTTATAGAATTCCCATACTGGTGGGGTTCTGCCTCCCCTTTTATTCCTTACAACTTTTTAAAATCCCGTGGAAATGTTGGAATATGTTCTCAAAAGTCTAATTTAACAGTGGTTTTAATTTTTCATTAAGTTTTGTACAAGTGCACAAATCTGTTCAATGTATGATAAAAGTCACCAAGTCAAGCATTCAAAATTAGGAAACGAGGACAAAGCTGTTGTTTTGCTAGACTGCTCTGATCCTATTAAAAAACCCAACTGTGCTGCTGAAAACATTAAGTAATGATGTACTTAAGCTTACTTTTTGCTTATAACCGAGTGTAACGTAGGCCATGTTTAATCTGGAAGTTTTGTGTCCTTGAATATTTAGTTAAGATGATTTTTAACAACTAGAGATTTAACCACTGATTTTTAACAAGTATGCGCTTCTTGAATATAATATTCTAAATTCAAAGAACAGTAATAACATATAATTGAAAAAATTGTATAAAATATTTAAATATGTGAAAATGATTTCTCTTTCCTTAATTACCACTTCAATGTCCCAGTTTTATCAATCTTATACTTGTTTTACTTTTTTATTCATAATTTTTTATGTGCAATACCATAATTGATTTAAACACTTGTGAACTAAAATAAACTCATAGCTAGATACAGGTATAAATCTGCTCTTTAGAAGTATTATACTTAAGTCAAGAAATTTATTTTCAAGCTTTCTTATTGAGTATAAACTAATATTTTAGAGGAAAAAAATCTGTGTAAACTTACATTCTTCATAGGCATTTCCTGACCTCTGCACTGACTCTAGAGTGTTTGAAGAGTGTTGGTAAAAGAAATGATTCTGCACTTCATTGTCTTAAGGGGGAAATCTGTTTTCAAAATAGCTGTCAGTTTTGAGCTTCCATCTACAGGTTGTCATTGTATTGCAGACATAAAACTGATTTGACTAATTTATAAATCAGAATAATTGTTTTTGCTTTTCTAGATATCGTCTAATGTTGAACAATAGGTAAATTAACTGCTAATTGTTAAAATAGGTTAAATTACCTTTATGCATAAGAAAGATGAAATCAGATGAACATTTGAGTTTGGCTAAGTGTAAGTAAAAAGATTAAGTGAAAATAGATTATTTAAACTACAATTAAAAATTTTAACTATGCATGCATTTATATCCAAACTAAATACTAAATTAGATCTAAATAATGAAGAGTATTTGTTAAATAGACTTCCAATGTTAACAGTGAACTGCTTTACTTTACATTCGTTCCTGTTTCATTATCCTTTCATTATCCTGGTTACTACCAGCACCTGCATTAAACTTTATGTAAGACTTGAGTTTTAAATCCCTGTCAGTATTGACTTCCTTATATAAAAAGAACAGACTTGGATTATGGGGACACTGCAGTGAATCAACTGCTTCCAACCTTGGGTAATCTTTATAAAGTCTATTCAAAGTCATTGGGAGGATTTTCTTAATAATTAGTTCAGGCGTCCATTCACAGAAGCCCCATATCTGTTGACTTACAAGTTTAGTAACTTCAATATAGTGACTGGGAACGTTTGTTCAAGTTATCACAGATAACGAAGTTCAAATGACTACCTATGCCTTTCCGTTCCACAAGGAACGGGTCTTCTTTTAACACAGTATTTTAGGTGCATGTAACCAGAGGAGGTTATCAAGGAACTGACCAGAACGTTTCTTGCTTTTTGTCATTTCCCTGGTGAAAAGTCATTCATTAAGGGAAAATACGACCACTTTCAAATTCTAGCTTCTTAACATTTGTTAATTTGGTGAAGTTATGATC
The DNA here is from genome assembly GCF_000690835.1 of Fulmarus glacialis. Classification (NCBI taxonomy): domain Eukaryota; kingdom Metazoa; phylum Chordata; class Aves; order Procellariiformes; family Procellariidae; genus Fulmarus; species Fulmarus glacialis. Next base: position 7,128 of record NW_009229927.1, read on the forward strand.
TTAACCTAAGTGACTTACATTTTAATGGAATTAAACAGTTCATTGACAGTTTATAGGTAAAACATTGTCCCAACCGTTGGTTGTACTCTTTAACAAATGAAGTGCTACCTATTCCACAGGGAATCTATATTATTCCCATATATTCCTATATTTATTAAGAAATAGTGTGACACTGTTAATAATACAAGCTCATTTCTCATAATCATGAAGATATGTACACTGGGAAATTACTGGAAGTTGAAGGCAATACATAGCAGCCGAACACAGGAAAAATTATTATTCTCTGTAATCCTAATTAGAAAGATAATACAATAAACAGTAAACAAAAAGAAACACATGTACATAAATTAAAAACACCTTATCTTCTGGTATTAATATGTGGGGAAAATGTTCATTTTCTAAGCAACTTTGGCCAGATCAACTTGCTATTAAAATTAAGGGGAAGTTTGCTGCTCTTTATATAAACTGGCTTTGGTGTTTAATACTACTTTTCAGATTAAACAAACTAGATGTAAATAATCCCATTGTCTTCTCAGCTATTTATGGAATTCAAAACCTCAGTCTGCAAGACATCAAAATTCTACCTTGAATCTTATTCATAATCTTATTACTGATCTTAATTATTAACCTTAATATTTATCTTTAAATGTTATCTAATTATCTAATCTAGTAATAGAACTTTATTAAAGTATTATGATACAAAATACTGGAAGAAAATAGCCTTTCTGACTTGAACTTAATGTGATCTTTACAGAACAGCCCCATGGGAAGCTTTTAGACAACTAACTGGAACGAAGCAGACTTTAAACAGGTGAACATTCTATTCTAGGGGGAAAAGAAATATAGAAAAATTTTCTTTTGTAATTACATTTTTAGTTCTGCTATTCTACACCTAGTGCACTGTTTGTTACTACTGTTGCAGTAAAAATTGTTTACTTATTTCCATCTTGAAACAAAATGTTTTTATGCTGAGGATGGAGAAGAATGGTAAATTGAAGAAAAACAAAAATTGTGTTAAGATACTGAAAATGTATAAATGAACACAAAGGAGCATATCCCAGTATCTTGAGATCTTAGCTCCAAGTGGCAAGCGGAGCACATTTGTCAGTTTTATGTCCTATCTGCGCATATATATGTATATATATGCATCCATTATATCCAGTAAAACTCATGCAGACAGAACCTTGTTTCCACATGAAAGTAAGTAGTTCACAGAAGCCCCAAGTCTGCAGTGTTAGCTGAGGTTTGGAACATTTCCACTAACAGTCCATTTGGATAAAGAATGTTAGCTGCCTATAGTAAAGGATGATATGCTTAATATGGTTAGAGTAATAATTTCTTTTCTTGCACTAGAGAGAAGAAGGTATATACCTGTTATTGTATATAAGGCATAGTAACTAAAAATGTCCATAGGGTAAATGCTGAAGATAATAGATAAACAAATGCAGAAAAACCAAAATCTTTCTTAAAGACAAAGTGACCGAAGCCAAAAGGGTCTTTGCTACATAAGTTATTTTTAATGATTCTTTACCTACTTGAAACAGGAACCAGACAATCTGCCATGGAGCATCTGAAGAGACTGTCTTTATGAATAGAATGAGCATGCTGTTGGTTTCACCTATCATCTTTAAGTTGCAATGAATCTACTTATTATGGTGTGAATTTAAAGAAATTCAGCCATATCTCTCCAGATTTTAAAGTACATCTATCTTCTATGCCTATTACTTAGCAGAAAATGCTCTTTAATTCATTAAAATAATCTCTGTACTTATAGTATTACCAAGCTTTGATCTCAAATATTTCTTTCAGATTAGCCCATGGGACCTTTTTAATAGACATTTGTAGTTTCTATTGCCATGAAATACTGTTCTGATTAATAAGAATTTTACAGTAAGTTTTAAAGTATTCTCTTTATCTGTACATGTTTCAGGGAGACTCAGCAATCACCGGAACAATGGCAGAAAATGTATGGCAGATGCTCTGGTAATGAAGTGTATCATATTAACCTGGAAGAAAGTACTTTTTTTGCTGAGTATGAGGGGAAAAGCTTCACATATGCTTCTTTCCATGCACATAAAAAGTATGTTTATTTTCCTATCAATTAAAGTTCAAACAAATAATTACTTGTTTTGCCTGCAACATAGCTCTGCATTCAAAGGTGCGGTATTACACATTACTCTTTCTGCGTTTAAATATCCGGCCACTAATATATTTCATAGATATTTTCCTGTAAGTTACAGCTGGTCAGGTAAAAGCTCATGTTGGTTCTGTATAGGCCAGCTCAGTCTGAGAGAACAGAATATAAAGGATATATAGGATAAGCCCAACAACCTGAAAAAAATTGTACCTCAGGAGGTTATATGAGAACACCAGTCCCTTTCCATGTCCAAAACAATCTAGAAAAAGGTGGGTGGGAGTGTGTTAGTGTATTTTTCTTTTTATTTATTTAGGAGTCAGCTGGAAATCTGGCTTCCTTTGTGTTCATTTTATGCAAAATGTTCAATTTAAAGGTGGTACATGCTACATTCTGGTGACTGTTCAAAATAAAACCGTATTTTTTCTGTTAGATGCTAACATATTTTCTTTAGGTTCCAGATCATGCATCACTTATTCAGTGCTGCTCTGTGTTTTTGTGAGCACAAATCATGTATATTTGTATATATTTAACAAAATGAACATATATCAAATCCTGAACACTGAGTTTATTCTCATACTTAACAAGTGAGAGAAAGACTTTTTTTTTTTTTTGCTTTAATTCCTTATTTTCTATCAGTAATCAAATACATTTCTAGGAGTGAATCGCAAAAATGAATTCTGAAAATGGTTTCCGTTACATATGAATAATGGAACAATTTAATATGATGAATACTTTTTCATATTATATATCCATTCTTCTACTAATATTTTCCCAGAAGGGACTATTCATCCGATAGAAAAAAAAATCAATTGGAACAGCATCAGAAGAATATAATGGGGATTAAGAAAAATGCTGGATTCAAATACCTAGGGATTCATGAGCTCATAAAAACTGCTTGATCAGAAGTGGCCTATTTAGGAGATAACATTTTTCAACATATTTGTCATCCAAAAATCTGCAAATGTTCATAATCTGCAAAATAAAAATATACTGGAGGTTCATTTTTGACAGTGGAAATTCTGGTATATACAGAACTATGCAAAATGAACCATGCCTTTCCTTTTCTAATTAAGGTTTGGAGTCTGTCTGATTGGTGTTAGAAAGGAAGATAACAAAAACATTTTGCTGAATCCAGGTCCTCGATATATCATGAGTTCTACAGATATATGCTTTTATATAAATATCACCAAAGAAGAGAATTCTGCTTTTAAGAAGCAAGAAAAGCATAATAAAAACCATGAATCAAAATTATCTTATCATGGAGCTTCTAGGTTACCCGTACACAGTATAATAGCCAGCATGGGTAAGTAAAAAAAAACAAAAAAAGCCTCACAACATATTCTTGTTCAATGAATAGTGCATTTTAAAGCTTTTAACAATGTAGTCCTAAAATTATAATTTGAATTAATATATAAGAAATTCCAATAGTGTGCAGAAAGAAAAAATATTAAACACTTGCCCTCATATTTTCAAAAAAAAAAAAACCCCCAAAAAACCCGAACCACAAAACCAAACAAAAAACAACCCAACGGAATTTGGTTATGTTTTTCTTTTACTTGACAATATGGAATTAAGACTGTTGTATAAAAAAGTCATAATAAAATGTATGCAAAGCAAAAAAACTGGGAAAATCACATGGATAATTTCTTTGTCATTCATAACTGGTTGTTGTAATAAGTTTTCATAAGCTGCTTTAATTAAAAAAATGCCCTTGCTCAATAAAAATCTACAGGTTGTTGATGCATCTATATATGGATTAATTATATAAGGTATGATTTTAAAAAGGTAGTGAACAAGAAAATATATATTAATGGTCAGAAAAAGCGCTACTTTGCAGAAAAAGCTTCCTCAGGTATAGTTTAAACATTTGTTATATTTTAATGTAATAAACACAATCAATATAGTATTCCTTTCAGTCTTTGGCTGTGCAGTCAGGTAATCCCCACTAAACATAGGAATCTCATTCAAATGTTTTCACAACCACATTGAGAAAATGCTTTCAACACTACTTCAGGGACAGTGGCTATCGATTTACAAGATACAGGATGCCGAACATCCAGCGGACCTACGCTAGCTCTTCCTTCCGAGGGAGGTAAAGAGGGCAGACGGCCCAGTATAGCACCTGTTTTGGAGGTTGCAGACTCATCCTCACTTCAGACATGTGACCTGCTAAGTGACCAGTCAGAAGATGAAACTACCCCATCAGATGATGAAGTCTCTGCAGGCTTAGAGTATGTATATTAAATATAAAATAAACAACATAATTTGAAAAGCTAATGTTATGTAAATGGCATGAATAATTTTTTGACATGCAAATCAGTCCAAGCAGTTGTAGCAAGCAAGACCCATAAAGGCCAATTATGGAATTATACCCTTTTATGAAATGCTATTGTCTGTTAGCAGAATGCCATTATGCCTATTTTGAAATTAAAAAAAAACAGATTAACTCCTCCATTTGCTGGAGATTTTCTATACTCACTTATAAAGATCTAATTGTGTATTGCAATTTTTATAGCATTTTTTATGACCATTTTGCTTACATTCTATAGTTATAAAGACAGGACTCAACAAATTTGTAAACAGGTAAGCTCTTCTGTCCTGAGAATGCAGTGGTAATCAGATCATTCAACAGGCTTGTTGAACTTGGGCTAGGTGTCTGACTTCAAAATGTAGGAATGACAAAAAAAGCAGTATGAGACAAAATTATTACATCTAATATAAAATGTTTGTTAGCACATTATGGAAAATAATGATGCATTACTCAGATAAAAACAGAAGATTCAATCCTGTAACTGCCATGCAGATAAGCTATTATGTTTATTGGGATTACTGACAGGGATGTTAAAACTGAAAAACACAATTACGCCAGTGGCTCACCTAGCACAGTTTCCCATCTCCAACAGTAGCAAGCATGAGAAGCCCCAGGGAAGATCATAAAGAGCCAATGAAAAAAGTAATAGAACAAGTCATCTTAAATCTGCAGACTGAAATACCAGGATTTAAAAGGCCTCGTATTAAAAACTAAGGCCAATTAGAAATTTCATCTCATCAGCAAGAAGATTTGCCATTTAAAATTTATTACAACCATGTTGAAAGTATGTTATTAAAGCAAGAAGGTAATGACTTCACTCATTCTTGGTAAGTGTTTGAAAGAAAAATGGAGGAAGAAGAGCAGAAGTACCACAATTATTTCTATTTTCTTTCCTTCCTTTTTTTCCTTCCTTGGAAGTTTCCAGCACATGTTCAAAACCACAGTTCAAAATACTAGGACAGCACACTATGATACATCAGCCCATTTCCAAAGATGCCTATACAAAAAAAAAAAACCTCAAGCAAAATTCCTTTAGTCCACAAAAGCATGATAGCTTTCACTAAATTGTATTGAATTGGTCAAAGCTACAAAATACATTCTTTTGATCCTTATGAAACATAGTTCATTTCATGTATTGACTCTTGTCAGTGTACAGATAACTGCAAAACTTAGACATAGGTATAAACATACCATAAAATAGTTGTATAGTCAACTGTGTTTCAGTAATTTGCTATACTGAAAAATGTTTGTTCTATTCTCCTAGGTATGCCAAAGGCTATCCTCCTTACTCTCCATATATTGGAAGCTCTCCCACATTTTGTCACCTTTTGCATGAAAAAGTACCCTTCTGTTGTCTAAGACTAGATAAGGTAAAGGCAGTTTCTGTTACTGGATAAAACTGCATTCTCATTTGTCTCTTGCATCTGAACACAGTTAAATTCTGGTTTCTGCTTAGAGATGAGGTTTGTTCAGCACTTACTAAGTTATAACGTGTTTTCTCATCCTTTTCATCACCAAGCATTTGTTTATGTCTAATCAGGTCTATATCAGGTCATCTGATACAATTTTCTATTTCTCATGGTAAAACCCTTTAATGTCACAGCTAAATCTCTTTGTTCATATCCACTGAACTTGTTTCTTATTTTGATTTTAGGGATGCCAACATAACTACTATGAAGACGCCAAAGCCTATGGATTCAAAAATAAATTGATTATAGTTGCAGCAGAAACTGCTGGAAATGGCTTATATAACTTTATTGTTCCACTCAGAGCTTATTACCGACCAAAGAAAGAACTAAATCCCATTGTATTACTCCTGGATAACCCGTAAGTAATATTTTTTTTTTTTTAATGATACATTTTAAACTCATTTTACCATTACTCCAATAGATGATCACTCTTCACATGGCCAACTTAAAATCAAAAACATTATGGCACATTTATCTTTGAGAAGAGTTGGTGACAAAAATAATACCCTATGTTCACTGTCATATATGAAATTGACTTTTTACTGACTGTAAATGGCCATAGTAAATTTAAATGTCCTTATTCTTCATGGCCAATATGTCAGCGACGTATTTCTTAAAAATACCTAAAATAACGTGAATATTACTACTAAAATTAAATAACTTCATAAACACTGTAAAAAGCAAACTGTGTAACAGTTTCACAGCTACATAACAGCACTTCAGACAACACTAACCTACTTAACACAAGGCACTTAGTGGCCTGGACCACTATTATTAAAAATATTAAAAATTTTTTAATAACTTTAGACTCTAAGATGAACAGTTCTTTAAGCCAGTAGGGCACTCCCCCCGACACACACACTTTGCCTACAATTATATAAAGTCATGGAAGAAAATTAAAACCTGCTTTATTATTGTTACAACCATATCTGTCTGGAGATAGCTAGAATTCTTAGCGTTTCTTGCATTAGCTGTTTCAAATTTCAGACAAATTCTTCTCTGGCAAGACTGGTTCGTTTATAATCTGACAATGAATGAAAGAGGCTTTTTTTGGGGGGGGCAACACTTTGGTACTGCTCAAGTACTTAAAATCACAATTTGGAAGATACAAAAATGGAGGTTAGCCGTATACAGAAAATTAGATCAGACTATGACTCAAAGAAATGACAGCAGCAGAAATTTCATATAGGTTCTGATTCCAGGCTGACACTTCCCTTTGCATATATATGTTCTAGTTTAAGTGATTTATTATACAAAGGCCTGCTGTGAAGTGTCTCACTTTTGCCTCAGACAGCTCTTTAGTGAAGCTGTATACACCTGTGTTTGCAAAACAGAAGCTTTTTTATGTACGTATTATGGCATAGAGCGAATTACACAAATTGGTAAAAGCCTAAATTAGGCTAAAGGACTTCAGATTTGAGCATACAGTGCCCTCTAGTGCTTGTTCTCTTTTCCAGCATAGTGCCTGAGTTTACAAACTTTAATGCTGTTGTGACATTTATGGCTAAAACCACTTTTTATTAGCATAAAGTAAAAGCTATGGTTGCTAATAAAACTAATACCTTTAGTGTTGTCTCTCTCTACACAGCATTTGCAGTGATTCCTCTGAAAGGCCAGCATTCATGGGACTACAGAAGCTAGCTGAAAAGCCAGCATGCTTTTCATACATAAATGAAGTGGAATTCAGGCTGCCATTTAAGTCAATTTGAATTTTGTAATTTCCTTCATTGAATTTAGGATTCAGCCACCTTCGATGAACATATCTATGCCTTGTTGTTATATTCTCTTTTCTCTATTTATCAAGGCAATTTATTACAGTATGCTTATTCTGATATCTACACATCACGTGTTTTAAGATTTCCAATGTTTCTTGGTATGCAAGAAGAAACACAGTAAAATTTATGATTAAAGAAACAATGCAATAAAATACAGTATCTTAGTTTTCACATTCCATTTTAAAAATAAGGTTTCATCTAAGATTGTCTCATTGACTTGAATGGAGCTGTTGGCACAAAAAGCAAGTGATGATTGGGTTTCCACTTCACATTTTAATTGAAAATTCTCACTGCTTAAGTACTCCTAAGTCATGCCTTGGAGTATAACTTGGTAGTGTGTCTTTGACATCAGTCATTCATTCTTATATTTGGAATTGTACTGTGCCATAAAATTTCTGATTTAAGAGGTGCATTTATTAATATAAGCATGTTAATTCTGATCATTCTTTAGGATCACAGCAAACTGTTGATTCACAGCTTTCTGCAAACCTGTTTCCTGTTTAAAGTGATATTATACTGCCAAAAATTTAAAAAGTTATTTTTTTTAAAAAGCTACCAGTTTATTGAAATATTTTAGAAGAGATGCTGCTGTTGTGATATTATGTTTCATTTTGTAATCCCATCTGCTGCTTAGGCCAGATATGCATTTTCTGGATGCAATCTGTTGGTTTCCAATGGTTTACTACATGGTGGGCTCTATCGACAAGTAGGTGAAATAACTGTTAGAAAACTTAACATTGTAGTGCTCAGTGATTTGTTGTGTGTATTGTCATTGCATGTTTAAGTGTGTGTTGTATTTGAAGATGAACTTTTTGCATGCATGGTTTGTGTCTGTGTGCTATAATTTGGGATTTCAAATTTCTGATTTATAAAGGATATCACTAGTGAAAAGTATGACCGGGAACACAGGTTAATATCTTCAAAAAAAAGATCAACGCTTATTTAGGTGCATTAATATGTTTCTACAAATTGCCAGGTCATTCTGTACTTAGTTATAATTTGTTTGGATTTACTGACTAGGGTTTTGTAAAGGTAGCTACAGAATGTAGACAGACTAAGACAGTCTTGAATGTGTCCAACAGTCTTCATCTTCCACTACTTAAAATATCACCTACTCCTACACTTCTGTCTTCACCTCTGCTAATATATATTTGCATATCCAGGTTTAGAAACATAGATTTAATGTCTAAAATCAGGCAGAAACAAGAGAAGAGCAAGGGCTCATTTGCATTTTAGTAAACTCCTGTGTGTGGAGTGTCAATTTAAAGAACAAAATGGTTTGCTTCACTACGTAGCTAATTTTGAGTTGGGGCTACAAGCCCATAATACTTATTCCCCAGGCAGAAATCAAAAAACTTAACTTCCTGCCCTGAATTGACAGAATCCAGTTTTTCAGTGAGAATTCTGGAGATTCAACGTTTCTCCATCTCAACCCGTTGTAACAAGGGCTTTAAAACTACTTGTAATAGTGATACAGTTACAGATTTACCTTGGTGATATTATAGTCATTGTGAGATTTGCAAAGAATCTACAGAAGTGTTTTTCATTTTCTACATTTCTTACTCTAAACCAAAAAAGTGTCTCAGGTTGTTAATATCTACTACTTTCTTAACTCTTAATTCCAGAACAATTATAAAAAGAATTCATACCAGCAGAATAATTGAATTGGCTCAAAGTATCCAAAGTAATTAATAACCCAAAGATGTTAACCTGTTTTTATTAACATGGAAGATTAAACTTTAAATAAATTTACTGAGTTTATATCAAAAATGAAATCACCAAATCCCTCCCTAAAGGTCTTTTTAGAACCGAGGGTGTAAAAAAAAAAAAAAAAGTGCGTAGAGTCTTTGAAATAAGTGATTATACAGAGTTCTACAGTTTACAGTAATACTAGCATGAACTTCTGCATCTTTTCTGACAATACAATCGCTTTAATTCCTGGTGCAATAACCAATCATATTGCGGGGCGGGGGAAAAAAAAATTTTTTTACATCTGTTTTCATCAATAACAAGACTTTAAAAAATATAGTTCATACTTATTCCCTGTGTTTTCCTAAACATGTTTTTAAATCATGTACAATTAATAGAAGTTGATCATCTTTAGCTAAGAACTACAATGTAAAATATGCAGAGGTTCCTTTCTTATTTAATAGGTATGGAATACATTCCCAAAGTGCCACCTACTACCTTTTAAGTATCTAATTTATTTGTCATTTGGTCACCTGGCATGAAACATCATCATTTTAGAGAGAAAACCACCAAAGGAATTACTCTTATTTACCACTCCTTTTTGTTAGAAGTGGATGGCCTGCAGAAAAAATAGCTTTACCAAAATTCATAGCTGGGATGAACTTCTTCAAAATATCTCATCAAGTAGTAGAAATCTGTTCTGCAGTCTTCATGTATAAATGATGTGAGATCTGTAGCTGAACAGATTTCACAGCTGTGTAGAAACCTATTCAGTATTAAGAAACCTATAGCTGAGGTACCTGAGAACTAGAATAATACTTCTATACTAGTATTTTTTTTAAATTCTCCACAAATTACTTGAATGTAACTGCTAAAATAAGAATAGCTGTTGAGCTTATGAAATGTTGAAATGCAAAAATCTGGATATTTCAGAATATGCTGCTATTTTCAGGGATCAACTGAAAGACTGAAAAAGCAGAAATACAAATTGCTCAGAGAAAGGTCAGAGTTCTACTTGTGCACTGAAGTTGTTAAAATAGATCATATAAAATACACCCTTTCTTATTTGTAGTCAACCACTGGTGATACTGCACAGTTTCAAAAATAATTATATTATGTATTTGTTTTGGAAGAATACATATAAGGTCTAAAATAAATAACAGGAATTTGTAGAGTTTTCCTTATCCAAAATTTCAAAAAGAATTTATAATAGGTTACGTAAACTTAGGAACCTAAGATCATTGATGAAAAGAAAAACTGTATCAGGACAATTAAGATAATATTATAGATTGCCAAATGAGAAGCAATTATAATGCCAAAACAGCTTTTCACCTTGAAAGTAAACAGAATGATGCAAAAATTTAGTTTTCCAGTTTCCCCTGGAAACCATGCAATTAATCCTTTCTTATTTTCACTGACTTAGAAATTGCTAGGTTCCTAGCAATCTTTATCATTACAGAAAAGTCCTTTCTAAACTTTTCAAAAAGTGCTTAGTTTCTCTGGAAAATATTATTGTTAAAACAATAGACATGCTTCATTTTGGAAACAAAGCTATATAAGGCATGATTGGAACTGTAACTCAGTTGTCTGCGAGTTTTTTCTATGGTCAGGCTTCACAAGAAACATTGTCCAGCAGAGTGCAAAGTTTTACTGATGTACAGCTGCTCCTAAAAGCATCATGAGAACACTCCAACTCATAGATTAACCTAAAAGAGGAATGTATGACATGTCCTGGCAGAACCTTTACTAGCATTTTGAAACTGAAATATAATTGTGGGAAAGAGCAACCCAAAGCATTTATTTTGGTCCATTTATTGCCAAAAGTAACTGCAATGAAGCAAGTTGTTGCAGTATGTAAGGACATACTGTCTTCCCAAGAAACGGTTAAAGGCTTATTTTAAAAAGTTGAAATAAATTTATCATTTTTGCAAAAGGAGAGGGACTGTAACAACCTACTGAAATGCATTCTGTATGATTTCAAGGAAAATAATTATTCATATTCTATTCTATCAATTAATTGAGATTATATACTTGATATAGATTATATTGGAAGTTATGATATGTACATGGAGATGAAGGGAACCCGCAACTCAGCCTGTGATCTGCAAATTCCAACCATCCCTAATCTTTTAAGTGTTACATATTTAAGTTACTTGTTTCTTTCTTTCTCTTTCTCTTCACAAAAGCCTAGATGACTTATTAAGATGTGGGGTCACCTTTGCAGCTAATATGGTGGTCGTGGACAAAGAAAGTACGATGAGTGCTGAGGAAGACTACATGGCAGATGCTAAGACTATTGTAAATGTTCAAACACTCTTTAGGTAAGATATTTTTGCAGTCTATCTATACATCTTCGTTAATTGTGAAATACTTAATGCCTTTTGTACTCAGATAAGAAATGATTTTTTTTTTTTTTCTTTCTTTTACTTCCCCTTATATGAATTTGTGTTTTACATGGGCAAACCTTTTCCCACCCTGCTTAGCAATACACTCAGAGTACTGAGGTATTCTCCTGAAATCTCAGATGAATTTCTATGCATTCCAAAACTGGATGATCATTTTAGAAGTCCACTGTCAGGTTTGCAGGAAGGAAAAGAAAGCTACTCTTGAAGACTTAGGACCAAAGATAGTTGAGAAAAGAAGTTTTTCCTCAGTGCAGCAGTCTTTCACAGTAATGCTAAAGCCAATATGAAAAGCAGATCCTTCTAAAAGGTAAGCAATGCATCACTATGAAGTCAGTATTAAGTGTTCACATTTTGAATATTTAGTTTTGAACAAAAATTAGTTTTTTAGTCACATGTATGCAACATTACATGACAACAACATACTAAGAGTCATGAAGGAATAACTGAATACAGAGTGAAAAAATGATCAGTCTAGTCAAGAGGCTGAGAAGGCAGTGCTATGATAAAAAGCTAAACAAACTGAGATTTCCTGTTCTTTTGAGAACCTCTCCTGATTAAAGCCTCACTTTGTGTTAAGTATCGTTTCAACAAATACCAAAAGATACATGTCCCTTTAAACTGAAAAAAAGTTCTTATATGCTTAAAAAACAAAACACCACACCACAAAAACCCAAAACACACGAAACAAAACACACTATACAGTCAAGCATGAAATGCCTCCCTGATTTGGGCTAAGCCTAACACTTCCTGTTGTTCATTCTAGTAAGACCTGGACAAAATGAAGTCCTTCCCTAGAGGATTCAGTATCATTCAATATTGCTGCCCTTTTCCATGTCAAGCCTTTCACATAAGACCGGAGAGAGGTGCATAGTAAAAGTCTTTTGAATCTGTCAGTGTTTTAGAAAACTGAGCTCATTAAAACACAAGTATTTCAATGGAGATTTTTTTTTTTTAATGCAACCATGTGTGAAAATGCAGTTAAATGCTGTTAGCATTTCTGCATGTGCTCAAAAGAAGAAAAATCTATGTCACACGAGAAACTTTAGTTCTGTCTTTTTCTAACTTTGAGTTTTTGAATTTGTATCTGATACTAGCACAGGTGTGTGTTTCATAATCACACCTAAATTTAATTTAGAAACTATAATTGAACTTAATCTCTACCTCATTGAAGTCTACTCTCAACCATATTGTGCTAGGGTATCTCACTGAGGTTTTGACATACATCACTTTAAGTTTTTCAGAAATATGTTTTACCCCCAAATATAAGACAGAAAAATGAGTTGAATAAAAAATAAAACTTACAAAGTACCAGTTGATTTTTCCCGTAGATATGTTCTACCTTGTAAAAGAAAGTAAAAAAAAAAAGAAAAAGAAAAAAGATCATAGTAGTACACTGTGTACCATAGGTATCCAACTAGAACTTACTATGTAATCATTCAGTTGTCTTGCACAATGCTTACAACTAGATGGCAGCTTTAACTCATGTATGAACTATATATCTGGTTCAGTATAATTTTAAGACTGCATGGCACTTTTTACAAATATCAAAAGAAATCAGAATAAATATCCTGGTTTAAGGTTTAACAATACTTTTTCAGAAAACTTCGTAAACTTTCACAAGTAGTGTATTTTATAATTTTTTTCTAATTTTTTTCCCTAGAACACATACAATAATTTCACTGCATTTTTATATTATGTAAAAGTTGTAGAAATAAGTAAGCTTTGGGAAGAGGCATAAGGTAGTGGCATTTACCTGTTCTACAGAATAAGCTACATTCATTGCACCAAGGTAAATAGTTTTGTAAATGAACTTTAAAAATATGTTTAAAGGTTTTTTGTTACTTAATAATAGCTAATAATATCAGAAACTAATGAAGAAGAGGCTGGACATGGTGGAGAACAACAGCACTTGACACAAACTATAGTTAAAGAAGGATTTTAAACCACTGGAGTTTTGCTAATATATGCTGGTCTCAAAGATACCACATCAATGAAGAAGATTCCACTTAAGTCACACCAAGCGAAATCATTCAGAAGATACAGGCTAATCTAAACGTCATTGATTTGATTGATTCAGATCAGCTCACCTCATTGAGGCTTGTGGACAGGCCTGAAAAGGTGGTGTAAGTGTGCTGCAGTACTGTTTGGCCTAGGTTGCCAGTTCTCATATAGCTGTTCTGACATTATTCCCTGATTTACATAAATTAATAATCTTGCTTTGCCAGAAGAGTTCCCCACACACACCTTAAAGATAGATGCATTGTTTATAATGACTGGGTTATTAGCACCTTTAAGGCTAGAAACTGTTCCATACCAATTAAAACTGTGACACACTACTAGCTTATCTGACTTAATTACAGTTAAAAGGAGTAAAGAAGTGTGACTCAAGTGGTCACACTGACTAAAGAAAGGAAATCTTTAATCCTTTGGATGGGAAAGAACAAATTAGCATAGTTTAAAAGCACAATGAGAAACTACTAGTTTTGGACTGTGTCCTAGAGATGCTTTTCACTTTTTAATATGAAACGTGAAGCCAATCATTGAGTCCCTATTGGCAGTTATGAGTCCACCTCAGAAAAATAGGGGGTCCTTAGGCAGTAGGTTTGTACTAGGAGTGTTTATATTTACTCTTGCTTTCTATTAATTAATGGGTTTAAATGTTGGTGTTTGGGAGGCCCTGTTTTTAAATCAGCTAACATCTTGAAGGCTATGTTTCAAATACTACAAGAAGCCTATTAACAGCAGTACACCTAACAAGTCAATATTTTGCCTCGTATCTAGCAGTCAGCAGCAATTTATAGATAAAAATGAGGTGTTACGATGGCATTACGTCGTTTTCTTGGTTTATCTTTTTGGTTCAGGAAAGAACTAAGTGTATTGCTTGTTTGTCTGATTCCCAAATACCAGTTCAACAGCAACCCATGTCTTCCATCAGGCTGATTAGGGCTTTCTCTGCCCCATCCAGTCCTTTTTTACCAGAAAGAGATAGAAAAGAGGGATCTTTGCACAGAAGTAGCCTGCTCCGGTGCTGAAAGCTTGTGGGCAGTGTGCCTTACACCCAGGGCAAGAGGCAATCTGGCCCTGACTACCTGGAAAGTCATTTCCCCTAATTCCGCTAAAAGGCACTCGTAAGTAAAATACCAATTTTACCAATACCAGGTTTGAAACTGATTTCCTAATATAAATCAGTTTTTGTATTCTGGTGATAAACTAAACCCATCTTTAACAGAAACCTGGTAACCTGCATTTTTTCCTGTAAATTGTGTATATTTTGTCATTAGATCAGCTTTTAATTTCCTGTTACTCTTAGTTCTGAATGTTATATTGTTAGTTTTCAAATACGAATGCCTGTCCTTTAATACAGCAATGCAAGAAAATTTCCAGCCAGCAGAAGCTTAAGTATTTCTATGATACAGAATTAATGGAGAGGAAATTTATTCTCCCTTCTCAGAACTTTAACACATTTGTTAAGCTACTTAATAAGTACAAGTTCATACCTACAAGTGTGATATTATCAGGATTTTTTTCAATTTTCACGAGTACTTCACAGGTTTTTATTATACACAGCATAAAAGTGAAGATGTACCACAGTTGCATTCAAGGGTGTGGTTATCATGTATTTAAGCTATGTATGTAGATTCCATTCCTTAAGGGCTTAATCTTTAGTAGCACATAAGTAGACTTTGTGTAACAATACTGCACCACTCAGAGTTTGTATCAAAGTCTGACTGTAAGAGCTAAAAAGGTACAGAAATTCCTGAGCATGCACAATGCCTTTCAACCTACAGTGTACACAAATGGTCATTGTTAAGTGATTCACATTCTCACCCGGTTAGCCAAGTCCATTTTTCCTTATATGATCACATTTAATATTTGGTTATTCACAGGGACATGATAACTGCTAACATAAGAATGGCTGGGATTTCTACCATCATATGATCATATGTTCAGAACATGTTTGGGATCGTATGATCACTACCAGTCTAAGTTTTGGCATCAACAGACCTAGGAAAATGTATTGCAATAAGATGGCATTAACACGTACTGACAGATAGTTTTGACACACGTTTCCCCACATTTAGGCTCTGCTTGAATTGCCATTTCAGTGAAGCTCCTCCCTACAAAAATGAGGGAAAAAGACTAAAGACTTACAAAAAGGTACATTGGGTTCCATTTGACACTAACTTACTAAATTCAGCTTTCAAGAAAACCACTTTAATTTTAACCTGAATTAAACAGGAGCCACATTAATGATGTCATTAGTACTACAATTATCTATTGTCACATGTAGATAAGTACTTTGAGGATCAGCAGAACAGATTACAAATGCATATCTCATTTTCTGACACTAATCTGTAAAGGAAATACTCAAATAATAATCTGAGTTCTATTCCAAGATATTTATATTTGCATAGCATAAACTACAAATTTCTTTCTAGTTCTTAGAGCCCTGAGGGCTGGGGAGGGGCTTTTTAGTCTGCTTCATGAAAATCTGTAATTCAGCCAGATCAGTTGAACTTTCTTCACTGTTTGTTTTTATTGGAAGCCTGTATTAGTGTTAACTTATAAATATTTTGTATATGTAAATATCTCAAAGTGAGAACATAAGACTACATAAGCATACATTTTCTCAGCAATTTAAATCGCTGAACTCCCAAGAAGTGTCGATTTTTGTCTATGTTGCTCAGTCTGTGGACACAGAGCATATAAACAGAACTCAAAAAAAAAAAAAAAATCAAGAGTAAAATGGTAGTTTACATGCAACCAGATACTAAGTGCGGGCTATATAGTTTTGCATTCTTTGTTGTTTCCTACAGATTTGTGTCATTTTAGAAGTTATTAAATAAAATGTCTGGTAATGAAATTAAGGGGTTCCTTTCTAGCATTAAAATATTTTATAAGCTCAACCTTCAAATGTATGTTTGCTTCTTTGTGAATTCTACAGATTGTTTTGTAATTTCCTCTGCTATTTTACCAGCATTTTATTGTGCCAAAAACCACCACAGGCTTCAGGCACTTCATTAAAAGCATAGACATGAGCACAAGCTATAGCATTAAGTAGAGCCTTGTATTTGTAAATTGTTATAATTAGAGGTATAACTGTTACATTCTTTTAAAATACAGGTTGTTCTCAAGCCTAAGCATTATCACAGAACTAACTCACCCAGCCAATATGAGATTCATGCAGTTCAGAGCCAAAGACTGCTATTCTCTTGCTCTATCCAAATTAGAAAAGGTAAGGAGATTTCTTTCCCCCGACCCTAATTTAAATGTTATAATTTTAACACTTTTTCTGACTTTGTAACAATGCTTTCAAAAAAGTGCAAACAGTGAAATGATTTTATGGTTGCAGAGCTAATATAAAAGATTATTTTTTCCAAATTCTACCCTCATTTAAGAATGAAGTTTGATTTGAGTTCCATCACTTCACAATATAATATTAATCCACCACCCCTCTAGACAGAGGTGGACACAGAATTTGCTCAAGGAAAATTGAATATTTTTGGATAACTGAATATTTAGAGCTAATTCGGTTTTCCAAGAGGCTGCCATAGGCAATTGATGTGGAAAATATTTTAATTGACTAAACACTTAAAACATATACAGCTTTTATTATAATGCGTTTTTTATTCCATTTCACTTTAAAGGCACTATAATTACATATGCTGTATACATTTCCATGTATCTGTATGGGGTATTTGCGTTATTGTGACAGTTTGAGAACAGCAATTTGTTGAAGGGCAGTCCTAGTGATGATAAGAATAGTAATACTACTTAAATGGTAGATAAAACCTTCATATTCTATACATTCTAGTGCACGTGTTGGCATTTTCAAGTGGAAAAGTTCATGTGGAACAGGGAAGCTATATGGAGATAAGTTGAATTTAATTTGCTTGTCCAAAATACTAGTGCTAAAACATTAGATGGAGCATACAAAGTAACTTTGTGCATCTCTAACTTTGTAAACTCCAGGACAAGCCTCTTTTTCACAGATCTTAGTTGGTGATCTGACCTACCTACCTCTGCAGTCCACAAAACTTACAGCATCACCTTCATGATCTTTCAGGCCATTTTCTGAGTTTATGAGAGTAAGACAAATAATATCACTGTGCCAATCTTCAGGGACAGAGACCTTTCACTCCACTAATTTCTTTTTCCCCTTGCTATCAATCTAGATATTATTGCTAGGTTCTCTTGTGTAGCATCCCAATCTCTTCACCTTAGATATCTTACATATCTTAGCAAATTTGAATTCATGTTAAAATCATTATCATCATACAGAATTAGCATATAATTTCCATTTCCTAGCTGTACAGTAAATTTCCTAGATTTTGGGGATTTCAGATATTTCATTGAGTTTCAGATATTTCACTGTTTACTGTATAATGTTCACATAGTTAATTTTAATATATATTTAATAGAAAAGAGGCTTTTCATACAAACTTATCTTCACAGGCCAGCTCCCAGTTTCTTACACAGGAATTGAATCCTGCAAAAATTCAGCCTGTCTAGATGAGACAGTATAAGTTTTAGAAGTCAATCTTCTACTCGGTTGACTATCATGCTTACATTTCGACCACAAGATGTAAATATCTGGGTGATCTTTTGTGATTTGTTGACCTTTGCCTGAAAGAGAACGAAGGCTTAATCTTGTTTTAGGTGGTATTCTGATAAGCACATAAAATGGAGAACTGTGAGGAAGCTAAACAAAAGTTACTACACAAAGAGAGGAGCAATTCGCAGTGGGAGGCACATCTTCATTTGGATTATGCCACTCCCACTATCCATTAAGGTTTGCACCTGTGGCTTCTCCATTTTAGCACTCCCTCCCTCAACGTTACTTTCAGGAAGAATAGACTGGAACTGGCTGGAATCACGCATTGCCAGTTTATTTAGGGCAACAAGTGCCAACAGCTGGATGGCACCTTCAAGACTATGTTCCAACCTAACTTAGTTCCTTGGTGTACTATAACCACCAGCAATTTTTTTTTTTTTTTTTCTTTAAAACATATCCCTTAACCCATACAGTTTAGTGATAAGGAGAGGTAAGAATAGTAATAGCTTTCCCAGTATGTGGTGTCTACAATTGCTTCTGGAATTCTGCGTGGGCTGTAGCCTGTCTACTTCAATGCAGTGAAACCAGGATTTTTATTCTCAGTTCTCTTTCTTGCTTTACATAGGCTCCATCATTTTTCCAGCAAAGGTTCTGGAAATCATTAGAAATATTATAATTTCTTCCCTATCTTTATTAATTTATTGTGCAAATGTAAAGTTGTGAATATAGGTTGGAAGCTGAACAGTTAATTAGCTTCCTATCCAAACTATGCTAAGCTGAAATAGAGGTAGATAAATTATCTTAAAGAAAGAACATTTTCTTCATTGCTGTTGAAGTTGCCTGCTGTTGATATTTCCCACTCATTTAATCTTACCATTTGCAGGGAGCACTTCACAGGTGGTGCTGTGGTTCATTTGAGTTTCAGAACTCCCTCATGCAAAATGAAAGGCAATTAAAAACTCGAGTAAAAATTATCTAATGCAGTCAAATGTACAGTTGATTGTTATTTCTGCATTAAACACCTCATTTTCAGAAAGACTACAAAAGTTAGGCAAGTTGCCTTCAGGTAGCACTGAAACACACATGCAAAACTGACTTTTCAACCTAATGGGCTGCAGAAGAAAGAGGCACAAATCAGAGAAGTCCATCTGCTGTTGCAGCTGCAACTTTCCTCATTTTAGAGATAAATAAATCTGAACACCACACTCAGCACTGAGATAGGAGAAAGCAATGGCCCTTATACAACAGAGAAAAGGAAAAACAAAACACCCATGCTCTAAACTTAAAACTTATGTCCTCCATTTAGAGAAAATAAGATAGTCTTAGATAAGAAAAAATGAGGTAACCAGTCCCTCTTTCTTGAAAGAAAGGGTTTAGAATGTCTTGGATAAGATTCACAGTTTAGTTTTCTATGATTTTTTTTTTCTTTCCAAAGTAAATATCACAGGTGTTAACTGAAGGATAAAAATTCTAAATCTTGAAGTGATCATTTTAAAATATGTGCAAACTCTTACATCTTTTAATCATACCAATACTGTGATTTTATATCTTCCAAAGGGATAAGAACATACATGTTAGGTGAGCGGAAATCTATCTGGGATAGCCCTGGGTATATTTGCAGTCATATACACAAAGCCAGGCTGCTTTTTTTACCTTCAGTTAAGGAAAGGGCATGCTGTCCCCATTTGTTTTTAATATTGTTCAGGTTTTAAGCAGATTTAAAGTATCAGCAAGCAGTAATGATATATGGGTTATAAAAAATAAATTTGTACCTCTTAATTGGTGTAAGTCTTATTTTAGATGGACCTCTAATGATTTCCATCAGCTACAATTATAAAACTGTATAAATAATTAGCATACACATTTGGCTGTTGAACTGGTAGGTTTTTAGAAAGCTGTTCCAGCTCAACAATAGAAAATGAATCTGTTCTTGCTAAAAAGGTAGAACAGAATCAATTAAG
This sequence comes from Fulmarus glacialis, assembly GCF_000690835.1. Lineage (NCBI taxonomy): Eukaryota > Metazoa > Chordata > Aves > Procellariiformes > Procellariidae > Fulmarus > Fulmarus glacialis. The sequence goes on from NW_009229927.1 coordinate 27,431, forward strand.
GACACATAGTCCAAAATATTGTAAACTGTTCTAGAGGTGAAGTGTTATCGATCCAAAATCCCTTATGTCAAGAAAGGTACTGTAAAGAGGTTTCCACGCCCAGATTTCTTACCAGTCTTATATCTGATGTGGGCAACAACTGACATTTACCAAAACTAACAGTGCACCAACTGTTCCCTGTAATAAGCCACTACCTGTCACCTTTATATGTTCTTGCATGACCCCCAACCCTCCACCCCCGTATCCATGCATGTTTATTAAAGCAACTTTGCATTGTTTGTGCACAACAGTTGCAGCCTATCGTGGCAGTTCCTATATTACTGTCTCTATCGGAGGAGAATACATTAAATCAAGATGGACTCTAGATCTCTTTCAACCACTGACAGAGTGGCCAAAACAGGGCTTCAGGTTAGTTTGGGGTTGGTACTTTTTTATTGGTATCATAGAATTAACTGTTATGAAGGAATAGGTATTTATTTAGAGATAAATAAACCTGAACACCAAACTCAACACTGAGACAGGAGAAAGCAATGGCCCTTATACAACACAGAAAAGGAAAAACAAAACACCTATGGTCTAAAGAAATAGTAAAGAGAGAAAACCATGATAAAGAACCCTAAAAAGGATTTGATACAAATATAAATGGAGGTAGAAAAGAGGGAAATAAACTGAAAAGCTTATGAACCTGACCTTCTGGACAGATATTCTCTGGTATTCTGACAATATGTATACCCAAAAGAAAATAATTAATTAACTTCAAATTAAATGGCCTATATGGAGGAAGCACATGCTAAGAACCTCTCAAAACCACAAGTGTACACCTGTTATTACCTAGAAAGCAAGCAGTAAAAATTCTGAACTTCATGATTTGAGCAAATCCACAAACATAGGAAGACTGAGGATGAAGTAAAGATTTCCATCTATTAACAGCTGTGCCTTAAAATGTCATCTATATCTGTGAAGTTCTACAGGATGCACTCATGCCATGATCTTTTATTTATGTTCCTAGAAATGATCTATGATTTTCTTTAAGTAGTTATATCCCCTTCCTCATTAATTCCAAAAAGTGTCAGGGAAGGAGCTGCTGGGCATCACACTTACCGTGAAATAAAACTGCTGGGGCATTTTGGCACATTTCTGGCTTCTACATCTGCAGCATTCTCTGGGAATCTAGTAAGTCTGCAACTAATAAAGCAGAACTCAACGTAAAGTACCCGAGTAAAAATTGTGTTTCTCACAAATATCTTTTAAGCAAGAATAAAAAAAAAGCAAGCCTGTAATAAGAGATGGAAGGAAACAATATAAGAAATTTAAAACAAAGGGGGAGAATAAAATTCTAAGCTTCCATTTTAAAATAAAACAAATAGAAACATCCTTATTTTTATCATCAGAATTTTGGATAAGAATCAAGTTATTCCCCAAATATCCAACCTTTCTTGGCACAAAACCAGAATCTGCTGCAAATTTCTCTAAACAGATGGAAGGATAAACATAATACATGAAGGAGGATAGTCACTTCACAGCCAGTTCCCTATAAAATATTTTATGGCTTGAATCTAAAAGGATTTAATGTAATGTATATTATAATATGCATGTAGTTTTAATGTTGAAGTATTTGTTGTAAGACAAATCTTACAATATTTTCCATAATTCACACACAAGTTTTTTTCTCAATACTAGTTGAAGAAAAATATCTTCTACTTTGTCTGACTGCACTAAAAGAAAAGCACTCAAATATATAAAATCAAACTACAAAAGAAATACATAAGTTCTTGTTTCTGTGGCTTACACCAGTAAGGCACAATGGTATGCTTATCTAAGTAAAGTGCTCTTTGTACAATTAGACTGCTTTCTTCTTCAACTGTCAGAAGTACACAACTTGCTAGAAACACCCCTTTGCTGCTCAGCCATCAAAGCACGCGTGTGTTTGCATATGTGCATGAGAGAGCATGAGTGTATATGTATGTATGCATGCATTTCTCATGGAGAAGAAACTAATACAAGCCAGTAGTATTTGGTCAGAACATAGAGAATGTTTGGAATAAAAAAACCTCTAAAATAATTATTATATTTCCTTAAAAATTGTGAAAACCCTTTAATCTGAAAAGACTGACAGAGGTGACATTTTATAAAGGACAGATTAATGTCATATTTTTAAGAGTTATTTGCTGTGTATTTTTATCTGGAGAGGAAATTCTTTTTGTGTGACGTCTTTTTCAACTTGACTCACATGAAGCCACAGAAATCAACAGGTACAACCAGATTATCCAACAACAACAAACAGGGGTTAGAATGCTGCTGTTCAATGAAACCATTAGTTAGAGCAGGCTGCTCATTTGCATATCACAGTATCAGAGCATGGTTAGGGTTGGAAGGAACCTCTGGAGGTCATCTTGCCTAAGAGCCAGTTGCCCGGGACGATGTCCAGATGGCTTTTAACTATCTCCAAAGAGGGAGACTCCACAACCTCCCTGGGCAACCTGTGCCAGTGCTCAGTCACTCTCACAGTAAAAATGTGTTTCCTGACGTTCAGAAGGAACCAACTGTGTTTCAGCTGGTGCCCATTGCCTCTTGTCCTGTCCCCTAGGCACCAGTGAAGAGCCTGACTGTCTTCTCTACACAGTCCCTTCAGGTATTTATACACATTGATGAGATCCTCCCTGAGCTTACTGTTCTCTGGGCCAAACAGTCCCAGCTGTCTCTCAGCCTTTCCTCATAGGAGAGATGCTCCAGTCCCTTGATCATCTTAGTGGTGCTTTTCTGGACTACCTCCAGTAGCTCCATCTCTCCTTGTACTGGGGAGCCTAGAACTGGACACAGTACTCCAGGTGTGGCCTCACCAGTGCTGAGTAGTGGGGAAGGATCACCTTCCTCGACCTGCTGGCAGCACTCCTCCTAATGCAGCCCAGGGCACTGTTAGCCTTCTTCGCCACAAAGGCACATTGCTGACTCATGTTCAACTTGGTGTCCACCAAGACCCACAGGGTCTTTTCTGCCAAGCTGCTTGCCAGTCAGTCCTCAGCATGTACTACTGCGTGTATCTGGTGGATTGTAAGTGTCTCAATTCCAAGACGCGTAACATTTCTGTACTTCGAGAACACATCTTATTCTTCATGACATCTCTGAACTGAAAGCTTGGTATTTCCTCTCTTCTTAAAATAACAAAATCACTTCCAACCTGTAGTTTTACTCTCTGATAACTGAAGGAATAGAAGCACATTGTGGTGTGATTCCTCTGCAAGTGAGATGCGATAAGAAAAAGGCATAACTATAGTTATGTTTTTTTGCATCCCTTCCCCAGAAGCATCAGAGCCAGAAGTTTCTACCCCAGTCCATGTCTGATCTCCTCTCACATCCTCACACTCACCGAAATACTATTTCTTCCCTTTTGCGTCAGATTCTGTTCATGTTTCATGCTCCTGTTCCTAGTAGACTTTCTGGGCCTGAATGAGAGTCCACTGTCAGCACCAATGAATTAGAGCAAGAATAACAAGAGCTTTGCTCTAAGCACTGTTGAAATCCCTCAATCATTTTTAAAATGATCTGGTAAAACATGCCCATGCAATTTGAGATGTGATGATTGAAACAACATATGCATTAAACAAAATCTTTCAACCTGAAAAACTCTAAGTACTGAACAAAGATGCTATATATTTACAGAAAGAAACTATATTCAGAGTAAAGAGATTTTACACTTTTGACCTCTTCCAAGGTAATATCGATCTGATGTTTTTATTATAGTCCTTTCAAAACCAGCACTAAAAGTATTTTCTATTTTTTAATTCCTTAACAGAAAGAACGGGAGAAAGGATCTAATCTGGCATTTATGTTTCGACTGCCCTTTGCTGCTGGCAGGGTTTTCAGCATCAGTATGTTGGATACGCTGCTTTATCAGGTACTACGAACAATAGTGTGACTTATCTTAACACAGACATGCATTGTTACCACCTATTTTATGGTACTTCATTGTTAGATGACCCTGTTTTCCTGCATGTAAGCCATTAATATGCATGTCTGTACCAGGAACAATCAAAGGCAAAAGATAATGGAGCATGTTCCATGTGACAGTACTAGCTGTCTTATCAACCCAAAAATCACCCTGTCCTTGCACGAATTCTGTTGTTAAACAATATAATACTGTTTGTGAACCTCTCCACAGTGAAATAAGCGGGATAGTTTTGATAAGGCCTACATAAAATACAGATTATACAGACTAATAATGCTTGTACTCTGCAACAAAAAGGCAGTGCCCATTCCCACAAAGTAGTGTCTCCAACCATGAAAATCAACAGAGTTACTTTTATGAGTAAGTTATCAGTCATCTGCATTTGCTGATAGAGGCCTCAATTACTTCATTGTGTCCTGTCCTCTTACTCATGTTGACTAGACTTCCAGATGACCAGTCATTATATCTTAAAGTAACCCATTCTGGCCTTAACAAGAAATATATGCAGTGGTTACAAAGAGACACGGTGGGGGAGGAAGAGGCAGCACTGAATCTTGTTGCCCAAGAATCCAGGACGGAGCTCCTCATGCCAAAAGAAGTGACGACAGTCAGTGGGGGTAAGGGAAGGGCAAGAGCCTCAGACAGCTGAAGAAACAATATATCAGAAAATACAGGGTTAGGACAAATGAAGGTAGTAGTTGCTGGTTTCAGGGTGGAAAAAGAGGAGAATATTGCCCTCTCTCCTCAGCAATGACCACCTTTCTGCACACCCTGATACATCAGGATGCCCAAGCAGCAGCCCCCAGCACTAGCCTTCAAGGATCTAGCTATGCAGAATAAGCAGCAACACCACCATGGCCCATGTGGTCTGCTCACCCAAGGAGCTACCTACTTTGCCTATACTAAGAGGTAGCCTGTAGATGCTTTTGTATTCAGGTGCTAAACACCCTTTCAGGGAAATTAGTTTACTTGGTAATTTGGTGCATGAAAGGTGTTCTCTGATCTCAATACTACTTCCAAATAAATTCCCTGAAGGCAAATTCAATGTAAACAGAAAAATTCCTGGAGCTAAGCTTTTCTCAAAAAGTCATTAATATATAAAACAGTCATGTATATGGACAGGTACCAAAAGCAGATAAGCCAACAGATGTAAAGCCATTTATGAAATTCTAGATGTTTTAGAAATAAAAGCATTTGCTTAAAAATCATGTCCCAGAATATCAACATCACATATGGCAAAATTTTTAAAAAAAGTAGATTAAGACACCTGTATAGAAACAGATCTGTCATCATCAACAACTCCTGCCAGTATATAAGTAACTTCAATATTTTATATTTGCTCCCAGACATGATCAGTCATGCTATGACTTGACAGAGTAAAACCATTCACCAGAAAGTGTTTAAAACAAAAAACCCCACACACTCATTCTCACTCAAATTCTACCCATTCTTTCTTTGAACTCCTACTGCTCAGGTGAACTGTCATTTTTCTAGAATTATCTTTCTTATTCCAAGTTACAAACACTATGACAGCAAGTTCTCTCTGTTCTTTTTCATGGTCCCATCCTTTTCTTTATGACATCTTTTTCCTCTGCATACAAGGAACAGAGTAAGTGACATGGGAAACAGTGGGGTTCATCTGGTGCTTCCTATTTTAGGCCAAAAGAAAAGCCTTTGAATTATCTTTAGGACACTGACTGAAAAACGAAAACTTGGTCTAGCAAATCCTGTGAATACACTTGGTAATCTAATGATAATTCCATGGCATAAATGATGCAGCCAAGATAACAAATAAGTGAAGGTTACAAAAAATTTTGTTCTTTTCAAGAAGATGTCTCATTGGCATTTACCCCATCACAACTGGAAGATTACCAGTACAAAAATTATGGATCAAATCTATCTAGCTTCTGAGTTTAAACCGATTCAGATGCTATAGCTCTAAAAGATTTACGTAACACCTTTGTAAGGTGTTTCTTTATTAAAACCTATTTGCTAGCTCCTTATTTGCATTAAGCCAAAAGAGCTAATTGCAAGTTGTGCTACTGACTACAAGGATTGATAGCCTGTCTTGAACGCTGCCCTGCTACACCCACGAAGAGGTGGCAATGAACAGTCCTACCACAGTTAGCAGAGCCCCGACATTGGCCCTCCGATTCCAGCAGCGCAACTAATAAGGAGGGGAAATATTTGTGATTTTAGCTGATCTAATGTCTGTTACCGGTCTTAGCCAACATTTCCACGTTCAGCTTAACTTCTACCTTTTAGCCAATCAGCAAAACACTTCTGTTAGCAGAGCAACAAGTCTGACCTGACATAAGGCAGATCAACCCTTAAAAAAATATATGGATTGGCGAAGGCAAATGACTCGTTTGAATTAAAATAATAGCAGTCTCACCTTGGTATTACCTACTACTCAGTACTGCGGACCCATCTAACACGACAGCATTTCTTTTGCACAGAAGAGTTCATTATTAGAATTTCACACTTAATAAGGCTAACACCTTCCTTCCATTGATCGCACATCTATGTTCATCTTTGCTTTCATGGTGCCTTATTATGCCTTAGTCTCTTTGAATCCTGTATGTACATTGCATGCACATGCAGAACCAAATAAGAAAACTTATTTTATCTAAGTAGATTCAGCACAAAGAAAGGGATAGTTATTTCTACAGTGATTAAGATACTAAAAGATAGAGTGATTGATTGTAAACACAGATGTACAATTTCTTTGAAATTCACACATGGTGCTAATGGTTACCTACTCAACTGTTCATTAAAGCTTTTTTCTTTCTTTTCCATCTCTCCTGTTAAAAATCTTGCAGTCGTTTGTGAAAGATTATATGATTTCTATCACAAGACTTCTGCTGGGACTTGATACCACACCAGGATCTGGATTTCTTTGTTCTGTAAGTTATTAAAAAAAAAAAAAAGTACCAGAGAAGATTCTGTACTGTCTGCAAAATAACTTTACTTTCCTTGCACAGCACTTCCTTTTGTGAAAGTCCAAGAAAGGCCATCGGTTTCCTTTTCACCAGGGAAGAAGACAAGAAAATTAGGTAGAAAACATACCCATTTTTAGTTACTTCCATAGCCAAAAACACCACCTCCCCGCCCCCCAAGAAAACACAGTACATTCTATAAAGCACAAAGGAAAATAGGAAAGACAGGAAAACACAGGAAAAGTGCATTTTATATGACACAGCAATGGCAGTTCAGCAACCAATTTTAAAAATTAAGCATATAAAAATCAGGAAGCACTACCTATATTGTACAGCCTGGCTAGCAGTTACACACAATGCTATTTCATAAAACCCATTTCCATCACAGGCAATAAAGGACAGAACTGGATTTTACATAAAGATAAGATGTATTAAATGACTTTAATTTAGGTGTCAAAGTTCAAAAGTCATCTTGTTGTTATGTATGTCAGTATTCCCCAATGCAGAGTTTATTTTTTTATATCTATTTTTCATATGTATATACACACACACAAAAAAAAGCGATAAAAATTCATTTTTTATTAAAAATAAAACCCACCTTCCTGTTTTCTCCCACACCCATCACACCCCAGGTGGCAAACAGATAAATAGAAGTTGAGTTATTTACCAGTTGCTTTCTGGGGAACTATAAAGAATTGCAGGATGTTGTTCTCAAAAAGGAAGTTAGCAATAATGGTTTAAGAAAGTTGTCTAAATAAAAAACAATTATGGATTTGTTGGTCAATCATTAAGCTTTGTTACGGTGAATGCAAGACAGTTGAATGTCTGAAAAGGGGCTCACATATCTTGAAACAAAGCTAGTGTAATAGCAATGAAACACTTGAAATTAATTTAAGACTTTCTTATGCTATTTATGCTTAGTGTATTACTTTCTCCCCAAATATTCAGTCTAGTAAACAATTACCAGGCTGCATTCAGAATTCTTGCACGTTCTGCAGTCTGTCCATCACCAGTTTCTTACTGCTGCTAATACTTAGTTAATTTTTTTATATTTTAGTCAGATACGAACACTGGATGAAGGATGCCATATAAGTTTTTAAGTAATTTTAAAACAAGAACAAAAGTAATTTCATAAGACTGAACCATTTGTACTTCAATGTCTCCCAGACAGAGAGAGAACAAAAGAAATCTCAGTAGAAGTAGAAGATTTTTTGTGGAGCAAAGGTGCAATACTACAATATGATCATTACCAGCTAGTGTTTAGTTTTAAACTTTTTTCAAGAGTAGTAGAGTGAACACATGATAAGCCCTCAAGAGTTAAAAATCCTCCTTCCTATTATTATTTGTTCAGATGAAAATCACAGAAGAGGATCTATGGATTAGGACATATGCCAGACTATATCAGAAACTTTGTTCTTCTACAGGAGACATTCCAATTGGAGTCTATAGGACAGAATCCCAAAAACTTACAACATCTGAGGTATGTCAGTTTACTATACTTTTCTTTGGATTTGATTACAGAGTGTCCAACATTCTTTGGCCCTCATAAGAATGGAACCACTTACTTAAAGAATATTATAAATGCCATATCTGCAAATGCACAGAATTCCAATAACCCACTGAAGGTCTCCCTCTGCTGACATGTATATGGTCACATTAACTCAGGGCTCACGTTCAGCCCCAGGCTCCATGAATACCCAGAGCCACTCTACATATGACTTTCGTTCCTGTGCTTGCCTGCAGAGAACTGACTGATTGAGAACAAGGGGCAGCTCAGGCACAGATAGGACAGGCTAGGATAGTTAGCTCTAGTCTGAACTTGCATGTGGTGACTAATGGCAGTATCCATTACCAGCTGTATGACCAGGTCCTGTATCAGGCATGATAAGAATGTCAACACTATGTCTCAAAACTGGTGGCATTTCAGTATTCACGTGAATTTCTAATTAGAAATGAGCAACAAGACAATAAATTAATGTTATTATAAGTACTGTGCGATTTCTCTAAATTTAGCTGCCAAACAGTGGTAATTTTTTATATATATGTATTTATGTGTCTGCCATATAAATGTATACATTTCTGCCTATATATGTAAACAATGACAAAAATACTTTTTCCTGACTATCATACATTTTTTCGTCTGTACAGCTTTCATTTCTGTGATGTATAAGCCATTCGTTTACGTGACCATTAATACTGCCATCTCATTAAACCATGACTCAAATACAGCTCTAAAATGCAACAGTGAACAACAACTTTCTCCTTTCTTCTGAAATACTCAGACATAGTTTACTGATTTCCAAGACAGACAATTTGTATTTTCCGTATTTCAGAAAAATGTTATAAAACATAAGCCATCTAATGCTTAACTGCAAGATTTATCTTGAAGGAAGAACAAACATTCAGTTAAAGTTAATTTAAAAATAGGGGTTACAAAAAGCTATGCAAGATTCCACCAAGTTCACTAGTGTCTCTCTTTGTGGACCACCAATACCTCTCTACAGGTGGCTTTTACAGCTTAGCCAGTGGACTGTGCCACTGCAATAATGTCAGCTGATTTTTTTAAATATAGCAGCATTAACATAATCTATCAAAGTCATTCCCTGGAGAAAAATATAGGCAGCATCACTGCTAATATGAAAAAGAGTCTGTTACAGCTTTCAACAAAACAAAGGACATGCCAGATTTTAAGAATTCATTAAATAAGGATAAGCAAGATAAAATTCACAGCAGTGCTTTATTCTCACATTCACAACTAGCTATTTAACTTCAGGTCCAAAAAAGAGAATCAAAAACAGTTGAACTGTGAGCGTACAACATATCGTGAAGAGTGCATTTTGGTGGCCTGGTTTTTTCCTTTCTGCGTTGTCGCATGCTTTCAAACATACAGGCTGACTGGCAAACAGCATCTGTACAGGGGAGGGGTAACTATAAGAGTAATACTCATCTTTTCTACATGAACTTTTTTTTTTTGGCAGGGTGGGGGGGGTAAGCTTAACTGAAAAATTAAAGACCTTTCAAATGTTTTTCTGAAAACAAGGTTTGGGACCATCAGTCACTTAACTCCAAACTCACAATTTTACCATAACACTGGGAACCTCTGGAGCCTGTACACTTGCAGCTGGTCAAGTGCTTGATCAGACCAGGCCAAGATTTAGTTTAAGATAGTTACTGATTATCTTTTAAAAAGAAGCAACTTCTTAAAACATTCAGACACCAAAACCAGCCTGGAAGCCACCGTCCAATAGATAAGAGGAGTTCTATTACTACTTCCTACCAGCTTTCACAGGTAATCTCATGAAGAGTTTGAGGTAGAGGAAGAAGCGGGAAGGGGGGGGCGCGGGGAAATATCCTAGTTAAGTTTTCAAATTGCGAGGTACTGGACTAATGTGGAAGAGTGGCGCTGTCTTTGTTTATTAAGTGAAGTAAAAGCATTTGTTACTCTTTTTAAAAAGCTCAAGGCTCTGAATGCAGACCCCCAGTGGTATTTTCACACTTAAATACTTCAGCAGTTTCTTGTTTAGTGGATGAGCATTTGTGAAGCCCTTCCCCCTCTAGAAAGGGGCAGGGGAATCTTCCCTAACCTAGCTCTTCCCCAGAATACAAAAGAGCAACGTCTAGCTCTGCTTCTGTGGTCTTTATGAGTAGATACCTATAAATGCAGAGATGCTGAAAACTGTAATCCTTCTGCAAAGTGTTTCAGCTAGTTTCACTAATAAAATAATATTAGCTTGGCCTATCATTTTAGCTTTTCAATATATTAAGCCAGAAACAACTTCAAAATATTGCTGGATGAGATCTTTAAAATGGAGGTTAGAGAAATGTAAATTGCTATTTTTCTCAGGAGTTATGAGCTTCTAATCATAATTTGAAGGTTTTAACTCAGAGAACCTCCAATATGTATATCAATTTGAGTTTAAACAGACATATAAAACTTAATTTGTATTGCACACACCTGGAATGCGTCAGCTGATGGTTAACTTGAGTCACAAGAACAAAATATGCCAATATTAATACTTCTATATGTACGATTTCTCCATTGATATCCCCTTTCTGTACTATGCAAATGAGAAGCCCTCATTTCACTGACAGATAAATATAATTAGTTTTAAAAGAAAGCAAGTTTTCAGTGATCTAGTTACTAAGTAACAAGCAAATTTAGCCTGCCTCTCAATGACCTGCACCTATGACTCAAACCATTTCCATTTCATTAAAAAAAAAAAAAAGAGATATGAAGTCTTCCTTACTACCTACGTAGCTCATTTTCTGTGGTTCCTGTTAAACAGTCCATGTTGTTTCTTTAGATTCACTTCTGTTTAAATTGTCTTTTGTTTTCTTTTTCCCCTTCCTTTGTCAGTCACGAGAAATGGCTTCACAAGTAAGTATTTGCTTATTGTCTGCCTGTTTCTGGGTGTTGTGGTTTTCGTGGTTTAAGCCTGGTAGGCAGTAAGCACCACAAAGCCCCTCGCTCACTTCCCCCCAGTTATGCTTTTCATACAGCAGGTTTACAAGCTATGCAAAAGGAAATTAAATGAAAAGAAATTAAAGCAACCAAACCTCAAAATAAATTAATAATAGTTACAAAAGTATTTTTAAAGAAAGTTTGAGACTGATTAAAACAGAGGGGGACACACAGAAGTACTCTGCATTGGGCTTTTATCTATGTATTAAACAGCTGCCACTGGCAGGCATGATTTTGTGCTGCCTTTGAAAGAGGGTTTGGGCTTCTTTGGTTTTGCTTTGTCTTTAAACAGCTTAATGTTCTCCTCCTGCGTACAGGGAAGGGCCATTCTGCACACCTTTCTCAACAGGCACCATAAAAACTGAAGAGTCACCTAAGTAAATATTTATCACCTTCTTTTATTGTTTCAATTCACCTATCCCAGTGTTTCACAAGTTCAAGTTAAGGATTTACAGATTCACAGAATCAAAAGATGACTTCTTTTACTTGGCCTCTCCTGATTAATCTCTGGCTCAAAAAAATGTGACTTACCCTCCTGTAATAATTAGAGTGATTGGTCTCTGCCTTTCCAATACTACTGCCAGCAAGTCCAGATGGTTGTTTTATCAAGAGTTGGACAAGGAAAGCTACCAATGCAGACGGGAAGGCAGGCAAAACAAGACCATCCTTTATACTCAGTTTATATCAGATTTGTTCACACCAAGGAGACCCTTCCCATCCATAAGTAACACCTTATCATATGGAATGTACTTTGCTTACCTTAATCCATACAGTAAAATACATGCAAAACCAAAACGACAATTTAAAATAACAAACAACAAAACCAACAAAAATCAAATAGCATTCCTGTACACAGGGATTCAGGGTTCTCTCTTACGCCCTACCCAAAATAACATCAGCTGAGTCAGTAGCAAAACTTCAAAAATCAGGTAATTTAAAAAACAAACAAACAGACAAACCCCACAACAACAAACAAAACCAAACACCTTTCTATTGCAGACTAAGCTGAAGAACCTCAATAAATTACTGGGTCTTTGCATGAGGCTTATTGCAAGATCCTAGTCTAAAATGTTAAAAATGTGATTTTACTTGAAGCGCTACAACATAAGCATATTTAGTGTTCTTTTTAATTATTGGTTTTGATTGGTTTTTTGTCTGTTTAGGTTTTTTTTTGGTTTGGGGGGGGTTGGGTTTTTTTTTTTTGTTTTTTTTTTAATACACAGATAAAAGCTAAGTCTGTGCAAAAGGGAAATTAGTATCTTTCTCACACTGTTAGACTTACTCATATCAAATATTACTTTATGGGCTCCAGGAACCTTACAGATTCTGTGTGGGAGAGGGTGCTGAGCCTCTTAAAGAAAGGTTATATTCAACACTGATGAGGTCAACAGAATCTTGCTTTGAGATTTTATTTTAATGGGAAAAGGCCTTTAGAACCTCAGTAGCTCTTCAGTTAAATTTGCTTTATTCACTGATCACTTCCAGCAAATTGTGAAATCTCTCTGTTCTTGGGGAGTGATACAAACTGAACCAGCTCCATTTTAAGTAATTTTTGGTTTATACTTCATTTATTTATTTTAAACACTCAACACACTGAAATCAGTCACCAGTAACTTGGTAATATGACTGTGCTGATACCAGCAAGGCCTTCACTATTTCATTGTCAATAAAAGACATGTTTCAAAGTTCCCAACAATAACTCAGGATTATAAGGAAGTAGTTTTGAAACTAGAAGCTAAAAGTATTAGTTAAATGTAAAATAGACATTAAAACAATTTTGAAGTTATCTTTTGAAATGTTTCCTCTTATATTCCCTGTGATCTTTTTGTGTATGTTAGAACTGGATATGTAGCACTTGAGTTATTTCAGTACTGCTATATGCGTATGCTACTGGTCATACTTGCATGGCATGAAGAAAACACAGCAACAGAGGGCCAGATTTTGGCCCATAAGTCTGCTTTTTTTGGCCCATAACTCATAAGTTACTATATGAGCAAAAAAGCAACATCACTATGCTTTAAGGTAGGAATTAATTACCTCGTTTGCAAGAGGTGCTCTGAATCACACTGAAGGCTACTGCATACCCTATTTTCAGACACAGAGGCATTCCAGATATTCCATATATTATGTGCTGGAAGGTAAAAAATGCCTGGGAATTTGAGACACAGGTAACAGGCACCTTCCACTTGTGGTCTTAGAGTACTCAAAACAATGCAGCCAAAGTTGAACTATTATTTAATGAATCCACAACATACATCTAAAAAGCAGTTACAGAACTTGAATATCTAAAAATATGCAGACTTGGAAGAAAGTGGAGAAGTCATTCAGAACAGATTCCTAGATTCAGGAATGGCAGTATCAGAAGGCTAGAGTTGTTCTTCTCAGAATCAAAATGGAATCGGGCACTAAATAACTCTTAACTGCTTTTGCACTTGAGAAATGTGTTTATATCATAAATGAGCTTTTTACATAAAAAGTCAAAGTCTAATAAAGAGTGCCCAATTCAGGAACACTTGCTAAGTATGAACAGTTGAAGAATCCCCTCAGCTCCACTGCAACAAAAACACATGTTCAACTGCACTATTGAAAAGAGGAGAAAACATCTTAATCTGCTTCCATTTTTTAAAGCCCTTAATCTCTCTTGTCATTTCCCTTTCAAGTCTCAAATCTCTATCAGTGTGGAAGAATGGGAAGACACTAAAGACACCAAAGAACAGATTAGTTATCGTAGTAATCATCGTAACTCAACATCTAGTGATCAGTCTGATCATCCCTTGTTACGACGAAAAAGCATGCAGTGGGCCCGACGGCTGAGCAGAAGAGTACCAAGGCACTCTGGTAAAACAGCTGAGAAGATAAACCAGCAGCGAATGAACCTTTACAGGAGGTCAGAAAGACAGGAGCTTGCTGAACTTGTGAAAAACAGAATGAAGCATCTGGGCCTTTCTCCAGCAGGATACGGTATGATTATTATAATACTTTAAATTAGTAAAAACATTAGTATTATGCAAGATGAACTTATTTTTAAGAATTGAGGGTGCCGTAAACAAAATATTAAGTTTATCATAATGGTTTTGTTTTGTTGGTTTGGGGTTTTTTTTGTTGGTTGTTTGTTTTTTTTACCGAGAGGAACTTGCTGGAGTGTTTTTAACCGGTTCTATTATCACCCGTTCCTATTTTCAGATGGAAAGCTCAGAAGGCAGCACGTCAGTCGCATTTATATTTAGCACATATGATATGTATATGCAGAATATATAAACATTCCCGTGTCACTGAACAACTGCGCCATATTTCCACAAACTTGTTGAAATATAGATGAAGACAGAAGCGTTGTGAAGTTCACTTATATGTCAAGGTGGAGAGTTGTTTATATGTGAAGGATATTGTGTTTTCCCCACAATTTTTAAAATTAATGCCGAAGTGTCACATTAAAGTCATTTTTATGACGCATGTTTCACTAGGTCTTTAAATGCCACTTTTATCCATCAAGTCCTTCTCCAGCAAGGATGATGCTGGGTTACTTTTTTGTTTGGTTGGTTTTTTAAAGCTATTGACAAGAGCTCTGTAACATCCTTTTTAATATATGCACCACAGCTGCCTGGGTTGCCTTTCTTTGGCCTTGGCTCTGTAGCATGTTGTGTGGAAACCCCCAGAACTATGGGTTCTAGTTTTCCTAGAAACACCAAGAATTTCTAGATCCCAACTTAGTTGTCTGCATGGTAGGTCCAATATGGAGCTTAGTGCTTTCTACTTCAGAAGCACGAACACTGGGGTTCCCATACTCAATTTTCATTTGAAGAATCCAAAATGTACTGAATGTGTTACTCTTCATTTTTCAACACAATGTCTTTTAAAATTTGACTTATCCCTAAAATATCCATTAACTGAAGGTGAATGTGGTATTTCCTGCAGAATGGATATTTTTATTTGTCCATTTTAACTACACACATTCTTCACGCAGGGTCAAAACATCTTTTGACACCAATAGCAATGTACTACCCAACAGTAGTCCTTATTGTTGCTATCGATACGAAATCAACTTAATTGTGAGAGAAGGCTCCTACAAAATACATGGCTATAGTTTTGCTCAATCTTTACAAATTATATATGTAAATACAAGCTCTTTATCCCACACTCCAACTGGATAATTACTATTCCTGCTTTCTTTGTGGATACTATATAACTCTCTGCAGGAAGATTCAGAACTAAATGTTTTCCAGGAGTAACACAGGCCACAATAACATTTCATCAACCACAAAGAAGTTTTGTAAATTTGATTCATATTTATACTAGTAACAAGAAAACTTCATTATATTCCTCCTTTTCTTTTAAAATCCTAGTTAAAAGCCAAGAGTAAATGTTCATTTCATTATTTAAATTTAGGAAGATTATACACCATCTGCAGAACAGCAAAATCTTGATGGGTAAATGCTTCACCTGATTACATTTATCTGCCCTGATTCTGATTTATAAATTTTCATGATCACTTCCCTATTTTCTTACAGATGCACCTCATTATAAAGAAAGCTTCTACATTTACAACCCCAGGAACACCCACATTCTGGGGGGAAAAAAACAAAACAAAACAAAACCAAACAACAAAACCCCCTCAAAGAACCACAAACCAGTTTTACACATGCAGTCAGCTGCAAACCTGGGTTGTCACATTCCCACTGCCATCTCTCCACCCTCCCTCATTCAGAAAGAAATTTCAGAAGCCTTTCACCCCCCTTCAGAGCTAGCTCACTCCCCACTCATCCCACTACATATTAAACATGGAATAGAAACTTTTAAGTCTCCCTGTTCTTTTCAAACTAGCAGGAATCAATCATGCCAGTTAGCACCTGCAGAAGTTAAACATACTCCTTAGTACTATCTCTCTCTGCATGTGCGGGGAACAATGGAAAAAAAAAAACCCAACCCAAACAGGAAACAAAAGTCACAGCTGCATATGT
Organism: Fulmarus glacialis; assembly: GCF_000690835.1. Taxonomy (NCBI): domain Eukaryota; kingdom Metazoa; phylum Chordata; class Aves; order Procellariiformes; family Procellariidae; genus Fulmarus; species Fulmarus glacialis. The sequence goes on from NW_009229927.1 coordinate 43,733, forward strand.
ATCTACATGTATGGGGATGATCGCTAAAGCCAATTTCACATCTTCAGTATCCTTTTTACAATGATAACCTAATAACCTCTAAGACCTCCAAATTTAAATTCAATTAACTGTGAATTCATTTAATCCAACTGAGACATAACACAGTTTTGACTATGCAAGCCTCTAGCAGAGGTGTGATGATGTTAGTATGGTGGTACAGGTGCTTGTATAACTAGTTACAATACTTTGCATCAGTTCCACTTTACAGAAATAAGCTGTATTGTAAAATACCATTTTAGCTGTATAATTGCACCTATACTAAGAGTCTATGTGAGCTTATCTAATTGTTTTCTAGACAGAAGTACTTACGGTGGTGCAAATATGTGATACAAGCATGTAGAAAAATTACACATACTAGAAGATACCTAATACAGTAATTTTCAACCTACAGACAGCATATCAAGAATACTTCATTAACAAAAGATTTAGGAATTGCATTGAAACTCGAATGGGGCTGTTCTCTTTCAAATCATTTTCCCTAAAATGCTGAAGGGAGAAGTTAACACAGAAGAAATGCCTCTCCTTTTTGTCCTATCAAATTAAAACTAGTCTTACTGCAGTATCCCAGGAAGTGTACCAAGAGAAAGCTATACGAAAGATACTGCAATGACAGCTACAAGAGTGTAGTGAGACTTAACTAGGCAAAAACCTTATTTTTTAAAAAAAAAAAAAAAAAAAAGATTTTCTGTCAGCCTTCATTTGCAACACACCATTAGAAGAATAGTCAATAATGCAAGAAATAAATACCAATTTCTGTTTGTACAGCATTCACATTTCAACCCATTGGCACAGGTGATAAAAGGAAAATGCTTACTAGATAAATAGGAAAAAAAAAAAAAGGTTTATATTAACCAAATCTGGAAATGGATGAGAATGCCATGCACCTGCATTTAACCTTGCTTATCACTTGAACTCTATGCCAACTGAGGATGGAAGTCCCTACTTCCCACACACTAACATAAGCCACATGACAGAGTGGTAAATTACACTAAAATTGGGTTGCATTCAGAATTGCTATGACTGGAAAAAACGCAAAAGAACATTTTTAGAACATTCAGAAAGAAAACAGGATATTTTGAGAGCTGATAACTCAAAAGATGCTATGTCAGATAGTTCCAATTCAAGTACAGTTGAAAAGAAGTTGCTAAACTTATTTGAAATCACTGACACTTGACACTTTTTGACAGCTCTATGAACGACAGATAATCTTTTATCAAATTAGTTTGTCAGAAATCATATTTTTCACAATTTGTTTGTAAATATAATTAATTTGGTATGGTTTTTTTTTGTCCTCTAGATGAAATGAATGATCATCAGAACACCCTTTCTTACATCCTGATCAATCCTTCTCCAGATACAAGATTAGAGCTGAATGATATAGTGTAAGTTAAAGCACCCAAAAAAAAAAAAAAAATCACTTTCTGTCTGAATTTATTTTATTATCTTTCTGCTGGAAGAGAACTCCAAACTTTCCCATGCACCTGCAAAACCAAAAATATGGAGACTTCTATTTAAATAGACACCTAATTATACACATACATGTATATATTTTAAATACACATATAAATATATAATACGTATGTTAGTAATGCTCTTACCTCCACATTCTCTTATCCTCCTCTTACTCTGTGTATTTAAAAAATAATCTGTCCAAATCTGCTGGATAGCTTCACAGAATTAATATTCTCATTAAATTCTTGCTTATAGTTTAGCTACCCAGTCTTAACAGAAAGATCAACCCTTCAAAATCAGTGTTTTCAAATGGGATTTTATTACATGGATTCAAAGATCATTAAAGTAAACAGCAGTCTTCCCCTAAATATCATGTGATATTCATGCTTAAGATAATTGAAATACAAATGGCAGGACCTTAACACAGGAAATTTTTTCACTTGCTCACCAGGAATTTTGCAGACTACATGAAAAAAAGGAGAAAAAAGCGAACACAAATTTGAACTGTCAGGAAAGTTTTGAAAATCAAGAATTTCAGAAAATTATCTGGCATTGTCTCATACTGAAGTCCGATGCGATTCTTGTGTTACGGTCCTGAGCCATTTCTGCCTCTAGCCTCTGCCTTGCTATACTAACATGCCTCATCTGCTCCACGGGAAAGAAACCACAGAGCCCAGCTGTGCAAGGTCCTCCACAGCAGTGCTGACCCACCTCACTGCTTGCTCACAAGGAGGAAAACTGTTTGAACTGTTAGCCCTCCTGATACTAAAAAAAAATCATCATAGTGCTTTGTAGCACTGTAGTATATGAAAAGCATAGCATAGTATTAACTGTATCAAAGAGCAAAGGCAATTATAAAATTTGGTGAAAATATTTGGAATACTATTTTCATTGTTATGGAACTCCACAGTGTACTAATGTGTATGTGTACTAATATTTAACCTGTAAATTCACATACTGTTACCTAGTCTATCTACGTGGACTAGGTATCCTGCATTCCATTTTTCTTTCTTTGCAAAAACAAACGTACCCAGCAATCCAATATTGCATAATTTTGCAGTGGTACTGAATCTGTAGTGTGCTGCCTACACATATTTAGCCTGTAAATGCACATATGTTACCTAGCTTGATGTATGTTCATTTCCTGATGCTTAATGAGTGGGCCTGTGTCTCAGCTTAAGCTCAGACCGTTTTTTTTTTTTTCTTTTTTTTTTTTTTTTAAAACCTGACACAAGGAACATGATCCTTGTATCTGGATAACAGTTAATGCTTCAATATCCCAGCTCACTACTCTGTCTGATTATAGTTCTCTTGACTAGGCAGCCAGTCCACCCTCATGCAATACAATGGGGGATTATTAGTGGAGAGGCAAGGAAGAAGAGGTTGTTCTTTTTCTACAGTTCTCTTAGTCACAAAAGAGCAGGTAAAAAGCTTTTTCTATTTGTCCTTCCTAAAAAGCTGACAAGCCGGAAGGCTAGTCTTCCTATGTTTTTTTTCTCCCCTTCTCAACATATTTTGCAGACTTCCTCCAGCTGGTTACTCTTTCATCACACTTGTTAGCTGCACTTTTATGCCAACATGGCTTATTCTTATCCAAACCACGTATTTCTGTGCATAGCTATGATAGAAGCCAAAACATGCATTCATTTTAAGTCCTATAGATGCAACCTTCATTCTCTGATTTCCCATGCTTATACAACTTTAAGTCTTTTGCATTCACTGTGATCCTCTTACATTTGTAATTTATCGTGGGTATATTAGGTAATATACAACCCTGAACCAGCATAGGAGGAAGTTTTCTCAGCTTTTAGAGATAGGTTGCACCCAAAGTAGCATTCACGGCTGTTGGTTACTCAAAAAGCTTTCTTGTTAGTCTTTGCATTTGTTAGCTTTGCAAGCTAACGTTTAGTATCTTGACCTGATAAAGCTTAACAGACAACTAACTCACTATCTTTATTGAACAATTAAAACAAAAGCATTTACATTTTAAGTGATATGTTCAGACTTTGCCTTATTAACTCCATATTTCATCTAGCCTATTTGCCTTAAAAAAGCAGGTACTGAATAGCAGCATTTTCATTCTATAGCCGTAAGATTTTTGTACCAAATCGTTTAACATTTTGACTCTCAGCAGAGAACGATTTTCTTTTTCTATATCGGAATTTAGTACTTGCAAATGGATCTTGCAGTAACACTCCTTGTTCTCTTTCATTCCAGAATTAGTACAATACATTCTGTTGCTAGCACTGGCCCTCTCCTTATTTAAAAACAAACAAACAAACAAAAGCCCAAACCCCCAAAACAACCAAATACCAAAACCGCACTACTGGCTGTTTGTTCCTTTGACATGTTTTGGGTTTTTTTTGTGGAGATTAACACTCTTCTTATTTGCTCTGGGGTTGGTGTTGATGAAGCCCTATATAAACATCAAATTCAGAGTTGCAGTTTCAGTTCCAAGAGTTGCAATTGGGAGTTCCAAATTTCAGCAATCTGTAGTAACATCCAAAGATCACACATAGGAATTGCTTATGCAGTGCTGCTCCAGACATGCTTAAGGGAGGAAGGTGCCCACTGAGATTTGGCAGCTGTGACATCAGGCCAGTTATAAACCCTCAAGACTCTAGTCATACGTTCGGGCTTCTTACAATTTTATCAAGGTTTATCATATAACAGTCTTGTTCATTTTTACTTAAGGGATGCTGTGATTTACTTACTACAAAATTATTTGTGGTGTAGAACTTGTGACTTACATATTTCAGGTACAAGTCTTTTGTTTAGTTTACTCTTAAAAAAAAAACAAAAACAAAACAAAACAAACCAAACCAAAACCCAACAAAACAGAAACACCTCCAAATTTTCCCTCCAAATCTAAGACTACTTATTCCTTAAAAAAAACCCAAAAAATCAAGCAAGATTTTTTTCATGTGTTTAAACATGCCTCATTTGGATTTGATGAACAGAATAGAGCAGACTCTTCCACTACTCCTCAGTTTCACTGGCTGGATCAGCAAAACAAATAGGTTGTTCTGGAGTAAACATAAATATCAAATGTTATAAATAGAGGGTAATAAGTCTGACTTTAACCAAATAGATACCATGAGAACATGATCTAGATAGGAACAGTACAAGTAGATTTTTTTAATCCCATATTTAAGTCAACTGTTTTCTTACACAAATAAGTTCAGGCTATTTGTAACAACAAACTCTACGAGAGAGAGAAAATGCTGCTATTCTGTTTTAACCCTGACAGAAGGAGAAACATTAACAAAGTAACAGAGGCAGATGGTGTTTCAAATCATGGAGATCAGGCGATTCTCTTGGGTATCCACCATAAAGCCAATGCCCCACAGACTCAGAAGTCCATGCTTTGAGGAAGCAGGAACAGTCTGTTACTAGGTGAGCTGAAAACAGATACAGCAGTTCTTTGGGAAATATGACAGTGGTTGCTCATACTCTTACAGAACATGTTAGTTCAGTTAATCAGGATTTTCCGTTTTGCAGTTTGTTGAAGAATTTTTCAGGGTGTTTTAATTACGTCTGGGACAAAACATACTCACTATACTGAATGGTAGAAGTTCATGGCCTGTAAAAACAGAAACTTTCCTCGGGGCCACTGCAAAGTAGTACAGCAAATCTTTATAAGCACCACACAGCATACACATGATCTGTATATGGATATTTAAGCATTTTCATTTGGCTGATAAGGAGGAGATGGAAAGATATGTGGTGCCAAGATTTCTGAGAATATGAGAGAAAGGATTCTTTCACATTTCATCTTCCTGCATTTCATTTTTCTTTCTTTGCAAAAAAACCCCAGTCAAAACCAGGATTTGAAATAGAATTTCCAGCAGCTTCAACAGTACTGGTCATCTTGGGACAAGTTTAAGATACTGGGATTCAATCTAGTTGTCTATCATTTCGTTAGGAGCAGAGTGGCACTGGAAAGCACTGATTGATAGTTCACAACACTGAAATGTTAGTTCTGCAGCAGCACAAAGCTGCTACTGCATCAGTCCCAAAAGCTGTCTCAGATCAGAGAGTTTGTCACTTGACACAGCTGACAAAAGAGTGCAGAATTTACACTTACAAATTAATGGGAAGCATCCTTATACTAAGAAGAGGAGTTATTTCAAACAACTCAAACTTAGATTCAGGCTCATGAGGCATTGTCCTCAAGTATTTGGATCTACTCTAAGTTCTTAGAGTAAGGGTCCATCTCCAGACTGTCAGCCTACACCAAGATTATCAATATCAGGTTTTTTATTTATTGAGCACAGTGACAAGAATTATCTATTGTTTTCCTCACAGAATTCTTTTAGAAATTACTCTGTGGACTGCTTGTCCCTCCTTTAAGGCATAATGAATAAAGGAGATGCATGAAGAAATACAGAATTACTGGCAAAGGAGCTATCAGTCACAGTTAAGGTTCAGCTGTGCCTAGTACATACAGGTGATGTCTAGACAGACAAAATGTGAAAAGCTTTATTATCAGCATCTAAAGTGAGTGGTGTTACCCAAGTGTCCAAATTACCCAACAGGAACTAGACTAAGCATCTTCAAAATAAGTCTCTAAGTCTTCCTCAGATCTTTTCAACATTACAACTGTATGCACTTATTTTATCCTTGCTTGTGCTCAGTCTTTTTAATAAGAGTTATAATTTCTTTTTATAGATACTTGATCCGACCTGATCCATTGTCTTATGTTCCAAATACTGCACCCAGCCGAAAAGACAGCTTCTGCAACACAGTGGGACAAGACACCAGGGAGGAAACACAACTTTGATATGTAACTCATCACAAAATTAAGAGACAATTTTATACACATGTTGTTTCCACTAACCATTTTGAAAAACTGAGTGGTACATTTTATTCAGATTTTGGAAACAAAATGACAGTGGGTAAGTGACCAGATTTAGAAATGTAGTGTCTAGAAACTCTGATTTAAGGGATTGTCAGGCTTGTGGCCTGTTCAATATAGTAGTTGAGCTTTGTCAGCTTAACAGAATTATGACACCTATTACTATTTAACCAATATGAACAAATGATTTAAAAAATGACAGATTCCACCATGTGTTTTGCTTAGATGCTTCTAAGCATATTTATCAAGGTGACGGCATGTCAGTAACTAAGCTTCTGACATACATCAGTAAAGATTATCTGATGCCCGTAGAGAGACCATGCATAATTTGTAGTAGAAAAGATGTTAATACCTAAAGGCGCCAACGAGGCTGTGCATGTCAAGAATCCAGTCTTTGAGAAAATTTTCAATCTCACACCCATTTATATTGGAACAAGCTAGTTTCAGTCCCATTTTAGCCTCCGGGACTCAAGTGTTAGTTCTCTGGGTTTACACAGATCACGTTGTAATGACACAGCCTCGTCACACCCTAGAGGTTGAGATCTGAGGCATATCCACTGAAAGATTAGCTCAGAGGAGCCCACCTGGAGGAAAGTCCCTATCATCTCACACAGACAGCCCCCCACATTTGCAAAAACTGGGAAGGTACTATCTGTGTGAAGCTGCAAACAAAGGTAGCTCAGGTGAAATATAACCCTCTTAACCTTAGTGAGTTTGACAATAGAAGCCTGACTAGATTATGATACAAAAGTGAGAGCATCCCTTTAGGGAACGATTCATACCACAAGTCTTTCCCATTTCCATGAATATGCCAGAACTGCAACTGTCCAAAGTACGTATATGCCCAGTCATTCAGATTACCCAAATGTGATACATTTTCATACGAAATTATGTATCACATTGAAAATTAAAGAAATTTATAACTCATTCCATAAAAGGAATGTAATACCACGTCACGTGAAAAGGCACCATGGATTTGAAGACTCCATTTTGGCATTAAGTACACAAGAAAGCATCTGCTAGTGGATGAAACATCTGAAGCTGCTACAGAATCTCTAGTCTACACATACAAGAATGCCACAATTGGTCAAGCTTTCCACAGAATTAAGCATGCCTGTACATGATCTTCCGAAATACATTCTTGCTTTGCCATCTGTCACAAAGGGAGAAAAGCATGCTTAAGGTAAAAACCCTACTGTAACAATCATCCATACAGAACTGGTGCAAGAAATTTGGCAGGTAGTCTACAATCGAAAAATTGATTATTCTTTGAATTCCCTTGGTGTCCTACACATACAAAAATGCAGTTAAAATTGTTTGTATTCTCTTCTATATTATTTGGTAGAACATCTACAATTTATTTCTGAAAAATAAAATACCAAGTTGCCCAGCGAACAACTCATGGATGTGAGTATGCTTATCAGCATTGTAAGGATGTTGAAATCAAGTCACATTCATATTAGGAATGACAGCAAATCTGCTATTATTCCCTCCCTTCCTCTTAATTCTTCCAAAACTTAACTAATTTGTTCCATATTAAGTCATTAAGAAATCCAAAGCCACAATTATAAAAAAAACCAGAGGTCTCAGAGTGGACTAAAGCCATCAGAAGACCAAAAGTACCAGTTTTAAAACGAAAAGATAACTGGAAAATAGGGTTTCTCAGCAACTTTTTTATATTGACATATTAAAGTAGCATCATGGTTCAGAAGGGTTTCAGTGATTCTGCACAGAGTGCATTATTGTTCAGTGTTTTTTCACACACTCGAGTCATTTATCAAATGATTCACACGTAAACACAAAGTATTTCAAATGTTCCCTCTAGACACTGTGGGAAAAAATGAAACAATTGAAACAGCTGCGCAGACTGAAGTCTACAGTTTTTTTTAAAAAACAGGATATGGTACAGGATCTTGTCCAAGACCTGTCATAGAAGTTACCCCAGAAGAGATTGCATGTGCAGTGTGGATAACTTCCTATTTCTAATGCCTTCAGTGAGAAGACTGTATTCCAGTTGAATATTTAAAAAAAAATACAAGTTTCTCAAAAATGTTCACTCAAAAATATTAGGAAGATCTTTTGTTTCATACTGAAGGCCTTTCTAACAGAGTCTCAAGTAGGCAGACAGGACTCCAGAAACATGCCTACCCTTCAGCTGGCAAGCTAGATAACTCTGCTTTCAGTGTGATTCACACACTGGTCACAGGCATTCCCTGTACGCTGCCTATAGTACCCACCACAGATTTAAGGACTCTCTGCCACAAGGATCTATAGCTAGGACTTGATGCCTCGCATTTAACAGCCAATAAAGCAGTAGAAACAAGAAGTCAGGTGTATCCATTTCCCCACCAGCTCAGAACTGCTGCTCAGCTAGAGTTGAATAGTAGCATGTAATGTTAGCCTGATGGTTCTCCAGGCTTAATGAATTTCTAATTGCTCATTAGCCCTAGAAGATTTGCTAAAGCAATCACAAAGACAGCTGGAGACACTTGCAGTTTCTAAAATGAATGAAAGGCAATCTTTCTGAACAAAATACTTGGTTCTCTTCAAAATCTGCTGGAGACAAGCAAGGTAATAAAAACTAACAACAGCTTCTTATGAAGCAAAAGTTCTAATAACCCATGAATAATATACCACAAAGTTCCGTTATTCAAAATATACTGCCTTTCATGTTGAAAGCAGAACAGCTTTGCTTCCTCTGGCATATCTTCACAGACAGACCCCATTCTAGCAGGATCTAGACCTTTCAAGAACCATCCTAAGCACCTCTACATTAACACTGAATGAGACAGTACTCACGTTCCTTTGGTGGCCAGGGAGGCGATTCTTTAATGGTCATCCTACAGGCAATTTAATCCTAAACCAGCTGTCAAAGGTCAGATGGCCAGATAATCTATATTTGTTTCTCTCAGTCAAAAAAAAATTGGATTATTTCAATCTGTGCTTAACTGTATGTATTTTTTTCCTCCTGACTCACTTCTACCAATAACTCAGAGATGCCCATCTTCCCCAACACTACCTTAACAATTCCAAGCAATTTGGTACCCAAAGTCACAATCCCAGTGAAGAAAGTGATAGCAGATAATAATTACTTCATTTTCACAAGGGAATTCTCCAGCAAGGCGAGACCTACCTATGAAAACGTGTTACCTAGTCTGCAATAAAAAGTCACAAAAAATGTTTCAGTGGAATGCAGTGTGTTTCCTTAACTATTTCTCTCCAATTTCAGAACATGCATTAATTCATGTACAAAGTAGAAAGCATACAGTTTGAGATTTTAAAACCTGCCGTAGAATGAGTTAGTGAAGTTTTCATGACATTTTGACTTGGAAAAGAACAGTTATTTCCCAGCATACATATTTCCCCTCCAACAAACAGGTTCCTACTACAACTACTCTTTAACAACTTTAAAGTATACAAGTATATATATTATTGAATATTTCTTATACATCTTTGTTTACCAATGCACCAATAAAATGCTAAAGAACAAACAGATTTCAGGATTCAGCAGTAGAAAACATGACATCAAGTGCACCAGAAGTAACACACAATTCTGTAGTTTGTAGGCAGCTAGGGCTGACAGCAACCATTCTGTAACTTTGGAGCACTGATGCATGAGGTTTTGCTGCATTGAATTCCACTTGATATCTGAGGGAAATCAGTCACTACAATCTGGAAATGAATTAATAAAAACAAGCAGCACCGTGTAGTGACATCAAGTTGTACAAGGTTATAAAAAAATAGTTTTTCAAGGCAGTGATATAAATGCAGAATTATAAAATAAAGCAATCTGCATAAAATATTGTTGCATATTCTTGGTATTATATTAGAAACAGCCCACCCCACTTTGAAACAGACATATATTGAATAAATGTCTAAAGAGCTGCACTTCAAATTTTCAGCCACTGTTCCTTGTGCTCGATGCAGAATATGCATTGCAGAGAGACAGGAAAAGAGTTATTAATTCATATTAAATTACAAGAGATGATCAAGACTTTGCTTGTGGTCATCTTCTGAAGTTAATTCAAAATACTAATGATGATTTTGTTGTATACTTCATTATTGCCTACACTACTAATGCGAGAATGCTGTCGGTAATTCAACACAAGCATAAACTCAAGCCTCTCAAGAAGCTTAAAAAGGCAAATATTTCTGCTTCGTAAAGTTAAAAACAAGGATTTGAAGTTTCTGTGAACTAAAGTTTTCTATTTGTGCTACAAAATATAGACTGTATACTGTTACAAAAATTCGCAAGTGGCCTGTGCCAACCGAGGAGAGAGGTTATTCTACACAAAGCATAGAATTAAAAGAGTAAATACTTATTCATGTGTATGAGGTGTCCCAGCCAAATTGGGGCACCCGAAATGTGGTTCTACATAGGGCTCTTACACCTTTAAACCATTCAGGTGCAACACGATTTGACTAATCACTAACACCCACACTACCAATTAATAAATCATAGTAAATCTTCTCTAGATCATTTCCTATTTCTTCTTTTGTCCTTTCACCAGTATGGGTTCGCTGATGAATGATAGCTAGTTTCTTTGGCAATTGTATAGTTTTTAACAGTTCAGTATTTACTCCCACTAGAAGTTATAAACCCTCATTGCTTCCATAACTGTCCAGTGGTGTGGCAGACTCCAAATGCAGAGAATTGGTATATTTATAGTCTTTTCTTTGGACAGCTGGCAAGTCTTTGTTAACACAATTAATTCTGCCGCTTGCATGCTCAGCTTCAGACTGAGTGGTGAAGCTTCCACTACCTTATCTACAGTAGTTACTGAGTAACCTGTAACTTGGTTACCGATCAGATGATATGAGGACCTGCCTACACATAGTTCAAGATCAGGATCTGGAAATGGCACATTCATTAGTATATTCTCAAGGGTTTGTGGGGTTTTTTGTGGTTTTTTTTTTGGTTTTGTTTTTTTTTTTTTTGTCCCAGCTTCACAGATTATTACCACACAATCATGATGTGGTGTTCCTTCCCGCGGTAAAGGGAGTGGAGTTGCAGGGTTCAGCTTATTACGTTGCTTAACGTAAGGTACAGGCGTCAGCTATACAAGATCCCACGGCTACTAACAAATCATCAACATATTGTGTCAAAAACGGATCCATTTTTTAAACACAACATCCTGTAAAACTTTTACTAAAATTTTAGAACAATAGTGGAGGACCCAGTGAAGCCCTGAGGGAGCTTTGTCCATGTTAGCTGTATCTTTCCCCAGGTAAATGCAAAAAGGTCTTGAGAGTCCAGATGAATAGGTATACTGATTTCAGGTAGAAAAAGTATTCCCTGTAGGTATTAGACAGGGGTAATTATGTTCATTAATCAAAAGGTTTAAGACTGCATTCTCATAAGAAGGAGAAAATATTTCATATTCAGAGGCTCCTATAGTGACTACACAAGAGGTCCCTGCTAACTGTCAATCCTGGGTGAAACGTAGCTGCCCCTGCTGCATAGAGCAGGGAAAGATTGCACCATAGCATTCAGAGGTCCTTTTGGGAGGCTTTTTTTTTTTTTGTCATACCAAGCACTCCCATTTCCAATGGCCTTGTTGTCCACAACAATTACAGTCTCTGGTTCTTTGAGATCCATTGCTTTGAAACTTTTCTCTGCCCCAGCTTGGACATCTCCGCGCCCTTGTTCCTTTAATCTAGGATTATTATTCAACACTGCTGTCTTTTTCGGTTCTTTTCCTTTTGTGCAAAAGCAACTATATTTTTGCAGCATTCTTACTGCTTGTCTATTGATTCAGATGTCCCTGGGAGGGTTTCAAAGATGTGTTAAAAGGGCTAGGATGCTAGCGTTACCTTGGTTGTCCAGAGGTATCTTTTATCCTTCATAGACAGCTCTAAGATTTTGAGAAGCAAAGTTCTTATTTCCAGAGCGAGGCTGTCCTTTTATTTAAGCATGAACAATACCAAAGTCCCCAGTAAAATTCCACTACCTCATTACATTGCAGTGTGTAACCTGAACTAATATATAACAAAGTTAATACACTTTCATACCAGAAAGACTGATTGATATAATGATTAGGGAAGGGTATTTTTATAGTGCTAAAAAGGTGATGTTACAAAAAGGATAAGTTTCTCTATACTTGTGTCTCCTCAGATAAAGAAGCAATGGCCAAGATGCTTGTTCTTGCTCCATTCCTCCCTGCTCCCCGCCAAGCTGACTCAATGCTTGCTTTACATTTCTCCAGCGAAAACTTGAAAATTGTCACTTTCTTTGTATTTGTCAAAAAGAAGAGCTGACTTTCTCTTCTTTACCCTAACTCAAATATAAGAAAATATATTGAAAGGAATAAGGAGGTGCTTCAAGAAGATTCTTGTCTGTCAGGAATTTTTTTCACCACTTGGGTGGATTCAACACAAGGCAGAGCAGCATAGCCCTAGACCTTTCACACCATAGGAATGCTATCTAGTTTAAAACATGGCATGTTTTAACACATTTTCCTCAACAACACTATATAAGAAATATCAAGCACATGATATCTACATCAGTTTCTTCAAGTTTCAGATTTTCTTACCTACAGCATACTCAATGGCATGAACTCAGAGTCTATTTTGAACATCAACTAAGAATGAACACAGAATTGAAGTTGCATCGAAACTCTCAGCAATCAGGGTAAAAATGTGTGTGTGGGAGATTGGCCAGTCCTCAGGAAGCTTTAATAGGGATTAGGCAATCTAAGAAACAATCATAATCACAAACCAGAATAATGGCTGAAGTGCAAAGAGATTTCTTTGATTTTTACAGGTTTTCATATAAATATTATGGAAAGTAGATGTTAATTCCAAAGCAAGAAACTTAATGAAGGAAATAAGGTAGAATACGCCACTGATTTTAGTCCTAGTTATTCCACTATTGAAAATTAGTACAACTATATTTTTCTATACACATCTAGTATAAGAATCTACAGGCAGATATAATTCATCCAGACAAGAGCACCGCCCACTCCTCCTTGGTGACATGCCACAGCTCAACCCAAACCCCTGATTTATCATCATACTAACATCATGACTAATTTTTTCATTAATCATTCAACTTAAGCTCTTGTCATTTACCACTACCAACCCCCTCTAATCAGTTAGATCAGAGTATTTAAATTCATTTTTGCAGTTGTTCTTACCTATGAGAGTGTTCCACAGTCGTGATTAAGCTGATCTAATACAACTCTCAAGACTGTAGTTGCTGCCCCTACATCAGTTGGCACATTTGCAAGCTCACTGTCTTGTTTGGGGATAGTGAGACAGGAAACACATTTTTAGTGCTTCAGCTTTTTCCACCTAGATGGAAGATTCAGTGCCAATGAAAGGAGTTTTTCCTAGAATATGATTGAACTGTAGAATGGTCTACTGCAACAGCTTTCCCCAATTGCTCAGTTATTGGGCACACTGTTGGTCTCTAGATAGATTGAGAACACATAGTGCTTATGCTCCAGTATTTATACTAGCCTGCCTGTATAAGGCATCCGAATATATTATTCATAAATGCTCCTTACACTCAGACCATTGACAATGATGGGATAGTATAAGCATTAGAAGTCATCTTATATTTAAAATACACCCATATCCCACTATGCTAGCCAGAAAGTTAATGTTACCTATCTAAATTCATATTGGAGCCAACTACTGCCTGACAAAGTAAGCCCCATTTCAGAAAAACCAAACTTACTAAGTGCAATTGTTTCAATGCATGTAAAGTTCTGTTAGCGTCAACAGTTAGTTAAGCAGAGATCAAAGCAGCACTGCTGAGGAACTTGAGGTTTCTCACAGTGGCTGCAATCACAATCACTGAAATTCTAACAACGCAAAGCTGCTAGAAAGCTACATTCCACCAGCGTTTAGATGCGAGTCCCATATCAGGTATTCCCTGCTCCTGCCCCACTATTTGTCTTATGGCCTGTTCTCCAATCACACATGCAGGATGAGGCTTTGTGTAAGAAGGTCTGGAGATAGTCTTGTTATTAGAACAAGAATCTGACTGTAAGCTACAAACATCTATTAAAAACACCCCACAAAAATATATACCCATGTAGAAATTATGAGGAAAAAAAAGCAAGCAAAAAAGCTCAACATAGTTACAGCAAAATAATGAAATGGAGACCCAAAAAGGAAAATGTGACTAAGTGCAGAAGCTTTTCGGTAGAAGAACATTTTGAGGCCTCAGGAACTACAAGTCACCAGACGGGTTTTCTACATACCAGCAAGTAGGTGGCAGCTGAACCAGGAAACTGTTGCAGGACATTAGTCCTTTTGAAGAAAATCTTACACCGTACACCTGGGTAAGATGCCAATTCTAACCCAAGAAGATTGTCACAGAAGCAGTTTGAACAATGTTTACAAATTACTTGGGCCGTGTCCCAGTCACAACCCCCTTCTCCCAAGGACAAGGGGCACTATTCTTTTTTTAAAAAAAAAAAAAACAAAACCAACCCAAAACCCACTGCTTACAACCTGGTCCTCTATCAAGCAATGGACCTGTCCCTCAAATTAATCTCAGGTGCTAAGTATTCCACTAATAGGCTACTTAAATTTCTCTGTGCAGATTACCTGGCCAGTGCAGCCCAGCTGCATCAAATGCAGAGAAGCTTCACACCCCAGTAGACAAACAGAAGAAAGGTGTAGTTAATTTCCTCTGGCTTTTCTTTTAATTTAGCTTGGCAGGGTGGGGAAGACATGATGTTAATTACTTTGACTGTAACAGGGCTTGTTTCTGCAGGAAAGTCCTTAGATCACCATATGGAACTTCCTTATTACCAGCTTTGGGGGGAAAAAAAAAAAAAAAGACTAGATGAAGGTACAAATGATGGCTAGAAACATACACAGATACTTTATTTGCCTTCCCTCTAGTTACAGGTTTGACTTCTTTAAAACATTTATCAGCAGCTACATAGGAGTTTTATATATAATCCACAATATCCACCCCTAGTATCATTTCATTATTGCCATCTGAAGAGCTACTGTTTGCACAGCCACCATCACATTATGGTAGAGGCAATAAACATTTTCTAAAAGCATTTAAGGAATTTGTGAATTTGCATAAAATAAGAGTTCAATACAGCTGAAGACCAATCAACTATGATAAGCTAACTAAGCTTTTTTTATTAAATGGAACCAGTGACCGAATAATTCAAATAATCCATGGGCCTTCGAGGCATTCAGCATAGTGGACAATTGCTGCGCTTTTCCTATGCTCTTGCAGTGTTTGTGGCATATAAAATACTACTCTTTATCAAGCAACTTCAGTTTTCATGCTGACCTCTTCAAATAATTTATTCATATGTCTAGAAGGAATAGGAATATATTGCAATATAAGAACAGCTCTCTGGTCATCTGAAAATGTTATGCAAATGTTTGGAAAACAACCCCAATTATGAGTGCAAATCAATATAATATCAGAGGCAAGAGATTACTTTTTAATTGGATTGCACTGGTATTTTTTTTTCTTCTATACTTTGGATGAACACATCCATTAAAAAAAACAAAACTGCACTGAATAGGGGATGGCCGAAGGGACTATCTCTATACACTGAACTACACAAATGGTTGTTCTAAATTAGATAAAACTTAGCCTAAAGTTTTATAGCCTTCTCCAACAACTTCTAAAGTACAGAAGTCCCAAAGATAAAGATCAAGATACCAAATCTAAAATACAGCTTCTTTTAGTTCTGCGTACTGACAAGCAGAACAGTAAACAACATGCCAGCAACCATAAAGGCAGTAACAAAATCGAATTATCAGTTAGCTTTTTCAGACATAGCTTTAAATTATTTCTAGATGCAAAACATACTACATTTTTACCAGCCAACATCAGAACTGGAAGACAGTAATCTTTTTGGGCTTGTATTTCCTGAGATTAGTCTTACTTGAGTGCAGGAACCTGATGCAGAGAATTTATTTTTCCAATATTCTTCCACCCACAGCAGTAAGAGTGCTTCTGACTTAATTACGACTTTCTTGAAAAAAGGATGGTTCCAGAGGAGAGAGGACTATGCAGCTCAAACCTCTCCCACAGAGACCACAACCTCTGCCATGACTGTTTGTAAATCACCCCAATCAGAAGACTCACCTGTGTCTGCAGCCAGCCTTAAAGAACCAGCATCATGTCTTAACACAGGGCATATTGATTTCATTTGCAAAATAAAATCTAAAGATTTCCCCAAAGCACAACAATATAAACATGAATTTCAAGTGCTTTTGTACCATGATTATTGCAGAATCAAATCTCACTCACTTTTTTAGAGTCTTTATTGTTCTGGGGACAGATAGAAATGTTTTGAAAGGGCTTAGGATATATTGCAGAAACAAAGCAGTACTTAACGGCTTGTTCTCTCTTTTTGGTGCCAGATACACATCCCTGTTTGTTAGAGCCCACATTTTCTAACTGCACAGTCATGATACACATATCAGTTTGACACACTCGCTAAACTTCTGCAAGTAAGCACTCTTTTTTTGGACTTAATTGGAAAATTTGCATCAGCAAGTATTGTCAGCTCTAATAGGCAGCATGCTGAAGCAAGTCCTTTCTCAGTAAGAATTATTATTACTGGAGCGCGTCTTGGTTCTTGTCCAAATGCCACTGCAATCACTCAGAATCTCAGCACGTTTTAGATAAGTTCCTATAATCATATCATGTCATACAATCATAGGATCACAGGGTAATGCTGTTTGAAAAGCAGCTCAGGAGGTCTCCAGCCCCCATCCCCCTGCTCAAAGCAGGGGTCGCTGTGAGCTCAGACCAGGCTGCTCAGGGCTTTCTCTAGCTGTAGGGATGAAAAGTACAATCCTTACCTCTATCCCAGGGCAGATCAGCTAAGCTATTGCTGGCATATTAGTGTAACATAACCTCGAATTAGAAGATGGCATAGAGAAAAAAGTTCTAGCTTCTTCAGGTTTTCACTGTTGGTCAGGAGAATTAACCAGACTCCTCGTAATTCATGTTTTTCTCCTTTGGACTCTCTCTAAATGGTTCAAATCTCTGACAACACACAGAAATAACCTGCTTACCAAGAGGGAAAAAAGGAAACTCAGTCCATAACCTTGATTTCTACAGGTGAATTTCCTACAGGAAGAAGATTTTGGATTTTTCTGAGCAACTGCAGAAAAGGGTTATTTTCTCTACACGAAGATATATAATTCAATTAGGTTTCTTTACTAAACATCAAAATGTATGCTTATAAAATGACAGTGGGGAAGCATATGTTGTATTCTCAGTTTCTCACTTCAGCTCCAGCTGAAGTATTTGGTATTTATGTGATTGACATTTTGATTCCCACATGCATCTGATAAGCTTCCTGCAAAGCTACAAGTACTTTTTTCTATCTATTCAATTAATCTAGCCAGTTGGCCCACTCAGTAATTAATGTAAAGATCTCTTAATTCTTATTGGGAATAGCAGATAATTTATATTCTTGGAGAGAAATCTGGAAAACAATTTACTTGCATAGACATTCTGACTGAAACTTTTAGCTTACGAGGTTATTAAGCATCATCTTATTTTTTCCTTAGCTATGAGGGTATTTTGTAGATGGCTGATACCCCAAAACGCTCCTGTCAAAACACTCTATCAGCATTTAATTTTCCTCGTTTATTGTATCTCCATAAAAACAACTAAATGGTATCTCATGTGTGAGGTGTTCTTTGCATATATGACTACAGAGAGTAATAGCAGCTGCATGCACTAATAGAGACCTGGCAAATCCTAACAGATTTTCTGAAAAAAAGCAGTTTCTATCCATATTTCGATCACTAATTTACCAAAAAAGGATATCATGTATGCTTTCTTCTTCAGTCACATTGAAATGCCATCTGAGTAAATGTAATGATACATAGGCTAATTACATCTGAGCAATATAAAATTAACACATTAACTTATTGTTACGTGTTAATGAAAAATTAAGTTTCATTGCATCTTCATTGCTTTTTCTTCAGTATAGTTGATATGATCTCTCACCATATTTTAAAACAGTGTAAGAATTAATTGGCACCTCATCCAAAACAAAGTAAGGTACCAAGCAGTATTCAGTCAATAGAGAAAGCCTGCTTTATGGAAGAAAAATCCTTTTAATGCAACCTAATACAAAAACTATACCACCCCTGATTCAGGATGTCCCTGAACCTTGAAAGTTATCACTACATAGATGCTCTGCTTCTAAGAAAACATCTGTTTTGTCCATTGTCAAAGAAAGAAGGGACTCTCCGCTATGGGCCTTTCTGTTCTGTCTGACATGTGTGATGGTTCTTTTGCAGTGTTTCCCAATAGAGTATATGCTTATTCGTCCAAATATGATGAGATGTAATTATATTATTGTACAGACAAGGAGAAAATGGGACCTTGTATATCTTAAACAATGAATGACTAGGTGGAGATACTATCTGCATTCCCTTTGCATTAAGACAGAGCCCTACATAAACATCTTCCAAATGTATGTATTTTATCGTTACAGAAGCATTGACAATTTTTGAAGCCACGTCTCCAGAAAAGACGTAGCCAGTTCCTGAACAGAAAGGAGGGTGTTTGTCACCTGGGCATTCTTCTGCTGATATGTACCATTCACTTTTTTCATTCCGAATAGGCTTATGCCCTTTCATAAAACAGCCTGTGAAATAATTTTGTGGAAGAGGTGAGAGAGGCCTGAGGAGCTTTTCTATTAGGTATATTGTATTAATAAAAACTGTCTGTCTTCATAACAAAGCTTGCACCACTGCAGTGAGAGGCAACCCACTTCATGCCCATCAAAGTTTTAAGAGTTTAGTTATGGTAAGTGTCCAAGAGGTCCTGTTGAATAATATCGTGATATTGCTCGCTTTCTCTCAGTAGAACCTCATTTGGACCCTTGCTCTCAACACCCAGCATAAACAACCAAACAACCTCAACTCCTAGAACCACAAATTAATTTCCCCAAGTTTTTCTGATGGAACTTCTGTGCTGAATTTCAGCAGCTGTAGTTGCTGTTAGCAATATCAAGAAAGGTGTTTTATCTTTACATTTCTCTTTTTCATTAATAATGAATTTAAATGACTGTGTTGAAGTGGATCTGGTTTTATTCCCAAATTTCCCATTTTCAGCTGGTAGTTAGCCATTTTCTTTCCATAAGAATTATTTGAATTTTGAAATAATGTTTTTATGTAAAATATTTTCACTTTCCATCTGAAGATTATCATACCTTTTGGTAAAAAGTACATCTTTTTCTTCTGTGTCATCATTGTTTTAAACTTTACTTTCAATTAGAACAGCAAGGTGATCAGAATTAAAAAAAAAGAAAATCAAATATATTGCTGTAAAAGAGACGGAGCCAATCAGGAAAACATTTCTCTTGGCGCTATCCCAAGGAGAGAAGAATCCACTACAGCAGGTCATGTTGGCAGCTTTGAAAGGATGCACAAAAAGCTTTTTTTTAACTGGACAGATATTTTGTCAGAAGAGCAGTTAATTTGTAATTGTTTTCCTCAGTGATACAGGAAGATAAAAGCAATCTGCAGGCTTCTGATTCCTCAGGATTCCTTTTTTTTAATTAAAAGTATCCCATTATTTTATCTTAGAATAAATTGTAAAAATTTTCATAGAAGAAAAAAAAAAAATCTTTAAAAAAAATTCATTATTTCATTTTCAAGCTTTTCTTCCTAATAGAAATACAGTATGATAAATACAGTAAGAAATAAATAAATACAGTATTAAAAATAATAATTTTCTCAGATAGAAGAACTTATTCAGATATATATTTAGATATTGGAATATATGTAAAATATAAACGTGAATTTAATCCAAAATTACAATCAATCTTTTAGTATTTATAAAAATATATATGCAAAATACCTGTCAATCTTTCAATATGGTTGTCTTCAATACTAATAGCAGGGTACTGAACACATAAGAGGTATGGAAGAATGTGGAATATATATTCTATTTCAAATGCATACATTTATTAAAACACGCTAAAAAGATACACATTTAAAGTAAAGATTGTAACTGGTATTCCAATTGCTACAACAATCCCTGCTAGGTTATAAAAATAGAAGAAAGATAGCTCAACTTCATGTAAGCTTTACAAAATGTTATTGTGTAATTGAATAATCCAGAGCTAATGAAAGATTATGATTGATTATGGATTCAGAGCCTTGGAGACTACTGTGATAAATCACAGGCAGGTATCTTTGGTCATTTAAAAGTTAGTTACACAGTTGAAAGTGATTGTCTAGGCTATATAAAATGTTAATGCAGACAGAGAGGTAGCATTTCCAGAGGGGAACTTAGCCATCAAATGGTAGGTGTCTTACATGATATGAAGTGTCCCCTGCCAGCACCTACCTCTGTAAAGAATACGTAAGACAACTGGCTTAGACTAGATCCATACATTTTAAATGGCTTCAATTGAATGAGTTGAATCCCATCCTTCCAGACTGCAAGGACAGGTAAATACTGGAACAATGAAAATACTGTAGCTTTGGGTATTTTTTTGTGATTTCCATAATACTTAGTTTCAAATTCTGTCTTCCTTCAACTACATGATACAGAAATTTATCTAAGCCTTGGAGGTGCACCACGATTTGCAGGGAGAGGGAGATAAAAGTACCCAACACACCACAAACTGGTAATACCCAAGAATGCTATCTGGAAGAAAGTGCAAGTTAACTGTATTAAACTGCTTTTTACAAACTGGTCTCTGAAAGGTTCTCTACATGTATTCCAAAGTGAACAGCAAAAGTATAGTAAGTCAGGGTTTTTCAAATTTTTTTTGTGCCAAAACACTACTTGACAGATGCAACATGTAGCTCACAATCAAACAGCAAAATTCAACACTTCTTACCATCACCTTTGAAAGTGCAGATTCATCCTAGTCATACAGCCATGGTATTTTTGGAACAGATTCTTCAGCAGTTTCTTGCTGCTTCACAAAGAAATGACAGATTTAGAAGGACTGAAATAGAGTCAGGGATCCTATCTCTGTGCCTATGGAGAACCTGAGGACAAACTTACAGGCCCCTGAGGTTCTGTCCTAAGTCTTTTCCAGAGGAATTATGAATTAACACAAAGGAAAACACACCAGGACATTCACCATTCTATTTGACAGGGAAAAAACACTCTGTCACTTGTATCAATGAAGACAGAGTCTGTAAAATGAGATTGGATTTAGCCATTTTAGAATATGCAATATAAATGTAAACTAAGAAATGAACTTATGCTCAATTATAATTTAATCTGGATAAAATAGATGTTGATTAATCTCTGGTGGATTACCCTTGACCAGCATCCAAACACCCACCCAGCTGCTCACCCACTTCCCCACTCCTCAACAGGACAAGTGGAGACAATAGGATGAAAAAACTTGTGAGTCAAGATAAAGACAGGAAGACCACTTACCAAATACCATCAAGGGCAAAACAGACTTGGGGAAAATTAATTTAATTCATTGCTAATTAAAATACAGTTGCATACTGAGAAACAAAGACAAAAATTAAAACAATACTTCCCCCCTGTCTTTTCCTGGGCTCAACTTAACTCTTAACTCCTTTACCTGCCCCCCCAGCAGCAGAAGGGTGTTGGGGGTTAAGGTGCCTCCCTCCTCCTCCTCCTGTTCAGAAAAATCTGCTTCAGTATGAGCTCTCCAAGGGCCATGTTCCTTCAGGAAATATCCAACTGCTCTAGGTGTGAGAGAAAAAGGACATAAGCATATTCTATTATAAACTGGTCAGTAGTTCAACTAATGCAGCTCACATGTATCATACACCCATAAAATATTAAGAACACAGTGAGTAATAGCTTAGCTCTAGCAATCTTCCTTCTCATGTTTTTAGTTCTTTAGAACTCTGTATTTTGACATATTAACATTTTAAATATCCAGGATCCAAAAACCAAAGTAAATATAAAGCAATGTAAGAAAAAACGTAGGCAGTACCACTTCAGAAGGTGAGAGGCATTTCTGTATCCACTAATTGCTTTGCTGCTATTTGAAATGTGAGAACTTCAGTACATGAAAATATGAGAGCAAAAGGCAATTTTCTTGATTAAGTTAAAAACATTTTGTCGAAGTGTTTTTTGACTTCTGTTGGTTTTAATTCTGTTAAATGAAATCCTGGTTCCATTGCGGAAAGAACAGGAACTTCTAAGAAGACTTTTCTAACAGGCAGCTAGAATATTTATTGTTTCAAGTGTGATAGAGTTATTGTAAGATTAGCAGAGAATTCATGTTGCAGAAAAGCAAACAGTACATATGCCTGAAGAATTAATTGTACTTTATCTTGCTTACGACTTTTAAAAATGCCAAGAAGCTCTCAAAATACAATCCTCCTTTTCTATTAAAATTCTTCCCAGAAAAAAAAAGAAACATACTTTGAAAATAAATTCTTACCCACGATAATTACTCATACTATTAAACCAAAACAATTAGAATTCATGAAGATTATTTTTCTAAAACCAACCATGTAGCAAAGTTGGAATAATAGCTGCCATGTACATTAAGTTACCTCTGTGACACACTGATTATTCACATACACATGCATTTAACTACATTCAGAATTTAGCATTACATCAGATATACTGAAAGAAGCCAGAATTAGGCCTTATTAAAATAATAAAAAGGAAGAAGAATAGAAAGGAGTAGAGAAAAACAGAAAAGGAATTAGAAAAAAAGAAAGGAGATTAATATAGTACTTTTTGTTGCCACTCCTGTTTGTTATCTTTTGCTTATTTATTTAAAAAAGACAGACTTGACAGCTCATGAGTGAAAATATACCTCACCAGGTGCTAATTCTACCCTATCTCACCCCAGCTTTTTGGAAGAATTTCAAAATAAGACAAACCAACCCCTCACATTCTAGCAATGCTTTGATGTTTCCCAGCTTCTTGAAGTAATGAGTTTTAAAGTCCAGTCCTTTCAAGGTGGTCACACAAATGGCAAATTTCAAAGTAATCTTTTGAGAAAATGATACATGTGTTTGAAGATGCAAACTAAAGGCTGCCAGACAGCATGACATAGCTAATTTAATTTAAAATTGCCAGTTGGTAAACAGATCACAGTATCTTTTGACTACTTTATTTCAATTTAGTTAAGCTGACTTTTAGTCACATTGACTAAACATACATAAAAGGATGAGCTGGGAAGCGAGAGAAGAGCAGGAGGTGCACCCACCTAAAATAAAGGCAGCCTCTCCTGGAGAGCAGCTCTGCTCAGTGCTTTGCCATCTCCTCGCAGTTCTTCTGGCTCAGCAGAGAAGGCAGTCTGTTGTGAAGACTAGATTGCAAAAAGTCCCAATCCCCACTTCCTGCTTGATCTGTAGGAAGTCCCAGGAGTGACCATGGAGTTAGTGAGATAAATCCATAGCCATTTCACTCTTTTTTGAAACTCATATTTCATTTCAAACCTATGTACCACAATATTTGGAGGATTAATTGGGGCATCTCAGTGACACTCGCTCTCAGTGGTTATAAAGGGAAGCAGGGATATTGCAGTTTCTGTCTTCGAAGCAAGCTCTACTAATTTATTGTAGCAAGCTCTACTAATTTATTCTTGGGTTACAGGTGAAAAAAAGCTTTCTTAAAGGCACACAAGGACCAGAAAGCTAGTTCTACTCCCTTTTTCCAGCACCATTTCCAGCACCAGAGAACCCAGGCAATTCTACTATCGTTCACACATATGAACTCATCCAAATGCGTACTGCTAAGGCTTGAGTTGAATCGGTGGTGGAGAGAAAAAAGCGAGGAGGAAAAAAATGTTTGTCTTGGTATGTATTGTTGGAAAGATCTGCATTCAGTTATTTCAAAATTTGAAATAAGGTTTTATTTTGCATAGATTACTTGGTATGTATATCTTTAAAACCACTTTCTCTTACAATGATTACAGCAATTTGAACAGCAAATGGCTTAATGAACTGTGAAGGGAATTAAGCACTTTAAAGAAAACACTGAAACACTGAAGTAGTATGTTAATAACACTTTAAAGTATTTAAAGAGCATATGGAATCAATTTAACAGACGTGTAAAGTATTTATTTTCTAGTGTTCTGTAAAATCTTTGTATATGTACTTTTCTGATTTAAATTATGCCTAGACTGAGTTAATCTCATCAAAATGCTACTTCTGAACAGAAACAATATTTACTTTTTTTCACTGGAGCATTTGTAAAAAGTTTGTTTTTTTTTTTTAAACCAGGAATATGTGAAAAACTGAAGAAGAATTTTAGGTTCTCTTTTTCTTTACATAAGTGCGCTACAGATTTAAAAATAGTCTTCAAGGAGAACTTAATAGCAACAGCTATCCTAGGGTTTGCTTGTCTCTAGTTAGCTGCTATATCAATTTTTCTTAAAGTACACATGGAAATGTGGATGCTAAATATTTAATCACATATAAACACCACAATTCCCTGTTTTTATGCAAGCGAAGTGCAATTCTTACATATAAAAATTTGTCATGGGACAAAAAGGGAACACACTGCATGTGTGGAGCCAAGAATTTTTTGTTAGTCTAACAAAACTGTCCAATCAAAAAATGGTTACTAGTTTAATTCAATTATTACAAAAAGAGTGGGGGAGGGCAGGGAGAGGCAGGGGGAAATAGTTCTACACACAGTCCCCAGTATCTCCCCCTTTTCCTCTCATGTCATTCTCACCTTTTTTAATGTCCCTCTGGTGAGGTCTAATGAGTCAGTAGTGCCAGATTTTCTCAAGAAGGAGGCGGAAGAGGAGAGGGGTTTATGGCAAATTGCCAACGCCCCACGTTCTCTACCAAAAGGAACATTCTGATGTTGATGGAAGTGTCTTCCCTATCCAAGAATCCACTAGTGCTAATTTCCATGTGCTTTCTAATACAACACTTTCCTCTTTCTTCATTGATTCTCAGTTCCATGTGAAACCTGATTTTATTATGCATGTTGTGTTTACATTGGATATTTCCTCTTTGTTCTCTTTGTTATGGCTAAATCCAGTTTTACCCACTCCCAATGGTGCATTCCTATAGTAATAAGTAATTAACTACTGGTGGCACTTTTCCTCGGTTATCATCCCATACCTCTGTATTACACTATACTTTTAGTTTAGGGTCATAAACAGGTACTCAACATAGAATAGCTATTTGCTACAGAAATAAAGCAAAATGACTATAAAAATAGGTGTTATGCCACATAGTTGTGGAAAGCTTAACTAAAGCTAAAACTAACCAAGTAAGAGTAACCAAATCTCTACACAATTTGCTGCTACAGCTTAAAAAAGCTAGAACAAAGCTCCAGGCAGACAAGGCCACATCAGACAAATCTGTCCTGTTGTGAGGCTTGCAGACTTCATACAAAGATAATAGACCATATCCTGTTAACTGACCTAAAGAAGGAAATAGTGTGTATCTTTATATGAAATAGAAGCAAGTGTGTGCTTGGGGGCATAGTACAGAGGACAACCTTGGTAATGCTGCAGCAATTTTGCTATCTGGTGTGGTTTGGTTCACGGCAGTAAAATTCAACAGAACTGTGATGGAAATTGTTAAAAAATAAAGACAGAATCATAGAATAATCATAGAATCATAAAGGTTGGAAAAGACCTCCAAGATCATCGAGTCCAACCGTCAACCCACCACCCCCACATCTACACATCTTTTAAATACTTCCAGGGATGGTGACTCCACCACTTCCCTGGGCAGCCTGTTCCAAGGCTTGACCACTCTTTCAGTAAAGAAATTTTTCCTAATGTCCAGTCTAAACCTCCCTTGGTGCAACTGAAGGCCATTTCCTCTCATCCTGTTGCTTGTGACTTGGGAGAGGGGACCAACACCCATCTCACTACAGCCTCCTTTCAGGTAGTTGTAGAGCGCGATGAGGTCTCCCCTCAGCCTCCTCTTCTTCAGACTAAACAACCCCAGGCCTCTCAGCCACTCCTCGTAAGACTTGTTCTCCAGACCCTTCACCAGCTTCGTTGCCCTTCTCTGGACATGCTCCAGCACCTCAATGTCCTTGTAGTGAGGGACCCAAGCCTGAACACAGTATTCGAGGTGCGGGCTCACCAGTGCTGAGTACAGGGGCACAATCACCTGCCTACTCCTGCTGGCCACACTATTTCTGATACAGGCCAGGATGCCACTGGCCTTCTTGGCCACCTGGGCACACTGTCACATCCAGCAATTAGACCCAAGAACTATAAGGTTAATTTACATACAATGTAAATCCTTCTATTCCTTATTATGTGTGTTGTTTTTTTAAATTAAAATATATTGTATTCTCAGAAATTATTAACAATATGTAGACAGGAGAAAATTGATTCATACCTACAGGGATCACTCGGGAATTTATGAAAGGTCCCAGTTTCCTAGTCTCCCTTAGAAAATGCCATTCTAGTGGAAAGAAAAACAATACTGCTTCTTACTAGCAAAGACGCTGAACACTGTGGAGCAGTAGTTCTGAAGGAAGACAGCCTCTGTAGTTATAGGTTCTCTGGCAGATGCAAACAGAATATATTTCTTCATCTAGGTAGAACAAAGGGAACCAGGTGAGCACAAAAAACCTTTGGATGAGAAATCGTTTACTTGTGTAATTACGAGGCTGGGCAAGGTAGTTGTTTTATGGAATAGTTTGTTTGCATAGACTTTGTGACAGACTGTCACAGGGACACTATATGATGGAGCCACATGCCCCATCCCTGCCCAATTCAAGGCTGTTTACCACCTCACAGCACAATGTGACTTTGAGCTCTTGCTCTGCCTAGCCAAAGGCCTAGGTCTGGAACTCAGAGTCATGGATTTTTTCATGTCAAGTTTTAAGGCCCATTTTGAACATGAGAATGTGTTGAGCTGTTTGTGTACAGATATCCATAGAAAACTGAACAAAGAGAGACCTTAACAGGATTTCTGGACCACCAAGTTGTCCCGAAACAGTATCAGTTTTTTCTGACAAGTTATTTCTGACAAGTGTCTGCTTGTACCTTTCTAATCTGTACTTAAATAATTTAGACCCCATAACCTTCCAAAGCATCTATTTGATGCCTCATTACTCTACCTATTTCCCTAATCCAAACTGATATTCCCATGCTACACTTTAAATTCTTTACTTCTTGAAGCATTGAAAGCAAATATTCTTTTTCTCTGTGAAAAGCATTTGATAACTTTTACCTTGTCCTTTCTCAGACTTCACTTATATCCCCAGTTCTGACATGTTTTCTGAACTTCTAACCATTCTTATTCCTCCTCTTCAGTTCTCTCCAATGGATTGATATCTCCCTGAAAGGACAAAGGGACTCATTACTTCAGGTGAAGCCTAACACTGGGGGAGTAGAACAGAAGATTACTTCACGTGTCCTCCAGACTTTCTCCCTGTTTGTAAGCTCTGGGAAAACATTTGTCTTTTTTGGACCTGATCCGTGTGATCTGGTATTGCAGTAACAGGTATAGCTTGTGACCTGCTCCATGCTGGGACTCTCTACCACATGGCTGGTCAGCTTAGCCAATATGCTACCTTTGTTTCTCATCATCTCAGATAATCTCCACTTTACTCTACCATTCACATCCTCATTATTTTAGTACATTATTCCAAGCCCCATGTGAAGTCCTAGTCAATGTAGAATTCCATTTTCATAAGAAATAACTGCAAGGTAGTCTCTGAGACTGGTTTTCTAGACATTTATATAATCCCCTCATGGTAGTTTCATCTGCACCATAGCTCCTTATCCAGTGATTCTGCCCCGCTCACTAACAAGTGACAAGCAGCCTGTCATTAAATGCTTAGCTGCTTATTCAAAAATGTGAGCATAGTTTCCCCTTATTTCTGACAAAGCAATAAATATCTTCAGTAAGCTTGCAATGCTTTTACATAGATTACGGAAATGTTGTAGTTTTGATTATAGTCACTTAGGCCCTTTTCTGAGTTTGGCTTAAGAAACCTGTGTAATCGTTGTGTCAGCCGTTGTGACTATAGACAGAGCACTAACCACCCTATTAGGCCAAATTGGTTATTTCTTATTTATACACTACATCACAGAAGATATTTGACACTTTAAAGATGTATATAAGTACATCATTTCATGTAATAATTCAAAGGCAAACAGAGTTGCTTGTATTAAAGCTATAAATGCTCTCATATGTCTAAACAATGGCAAAACAGATAAAACTTTCCTACATACGAAACTGGTTTTCTAGTTTACTTGATGTGAAGGGTTTTGTAATTATGCCATCTTGTGACCATGGTGAAAATGACGCTGTCTAGAACTACAGCAACATTTCATTTTTTCCATCTATTTTAGGCTCAGGCAGCTAGTGAACAGACAATGTTAGGATCAAACAGGCAGCGGGTACTAGTCTTTGCCCAATTCGTTGCTTGACCTAAAACTGTTTCCCTACGGTTAGGTTTTCATCCAGTGACTGGGTCTTCAACAGATACTCCAAACAGAAGGTGCCAAACACAACTCCCAATAGTTTCTGAGTATTAAAAAAAAACATATTTGCATATGTAGAACTGTCACTAGAATTTTCTTTAAAAACTATACCTCATATAGAGCCTTCTATCCAGATTTATTTATGAACTTAAAGATACCATTTTAACACTAGGGAAACTAAGGCTCTGCAAGGATATTACCTCACTACACACAACCACCTCAAGTATTAAGTGAATTTACCATTGCATTAATTAATTGCAGGAATTAAATTCAAAATTTGGAATCAGCAGAGAGAGAGATTATATTTTAAAATTTGATGCTAGCAGTAGCCTAATGGGAGCCATTTGCAGAACATACTTGCTTCATTGATCCTTCACCCAGAGATGGTCCCATTATGAATTAGACAGCTATTTTATACTCTACATACTCACACATCCATGCAATTGTTTTCTTAAATGTATCAAGACAACATGCAGAAAAAAGTAGCTTAGACACAGCTTAGAAACAACACATTAGGTTAAAATTTCATTTTATGAATTTTATCTTTCACTTGTTTGTTGCAATAGTGTCTGAATTCTTAAACTAAATTTATCATGGGCGCAAGAACCAAAACTACATCAGTTTTCTTTATTAACTTTAGTACATGGCTGGGTTTTTATAGGAATTAGAATAAATTAGAATAGCAATTTAATATATTAGAGATGTTTGGCTAATTTATATTTTATAATGAAAAGTTCTGACTATAATGAGTTACTTAGATCAATTACAACAGAAATTAACATAAATCTAATTATGGGTGTTTATGTGTGCATAGTTCATAAACAACTAGTCTTCAGGACTAGTGTCTCCTAATGCCTTATGTGGATTCCTGTAAAAGCTGCAGAATGTTCAAGTCTTTCTTCCCTCTTCTCTTGGTTAATCATGAACTTGTATAATTTAATTCAGCTAAAAATGACATTTATAAAGCTTCATTATTTGCTAGAACATGAGCTCCTTGTTCTGTAGCCACAGGGGGTACATGCATATGGAAAGTCTTGAGTGTTTCTGTCCAGCAGTCACTGGCTGTAATTCAAAGGGCTTGTTCACTGCAGTGTAACTGTGTGGGTCTCATGCTCTTTCCTACATGGATTCACCACAGGAAGTCAAACACAGGAGAGGTAACCTAGAACCCCTTCCAGCTGGAAAAGGCACTGAATCAGCTCTCTCCTCTCCTGGATATAGTTCTACCTTCATCTCCTATGATTGCTGACACATTTTTGTAATGTCACCCTTATGCATCAGGCATGAGCAATGCACACTCATCAGACCTTCAAAAGATGAAACCAAAATGTTACCTCATTTGAATATTCTGACTTATAGATGAGTTTAGAAGTGAGATGGATAGAAGCTGTCAGCCTTTCCCAGACAGTGACTGCTGTTAGCATGTCCAGAGCTACTACACAGAGCCCTTGAGAAATCTCCCCAGTGAAATGAATTTTCCAGGTGCTGTGGGGAGAGATTGAAGTTTAGTTGAGACTTACAGTTTTAACTGTATATGTCTGAATTTCACCCTAATCTTCCTTTATGCTGTCCATGTTCTGTTGCATTTGGTAAAATACTTTCACTATCTAAAGCCACATTGTATTTCAAGGAGACCAAGATGATGTTTATCACTGAAGCACTGGTGCTCCCAGGATTGCTGAGCAGGAGCTATCTGATCCAGGCACAGGTTTTACAACCTAGATTTTCAGGTTTGTGGTTCTTTTTTAAACCTTTACAGATAAGCCCCCTTAAATGCAGGAGAAAGTTCACCTTCATGAAAAATTGGCCTCTGTAAAGAATTATATCCTGCCCTGGAAATTATGCCATGAATTCCACCCAGATTAAATCCTCATTTTTAGACAATTCCAAAGAAATACCAGCATAGTGATCTACTTACAGCTCATCATCTAACTTGGCCAAAGACATCTGCAAATCCAGATGCGAGGGTGTTTGTCCTCTGGCATAATTGTTTCAGAAACACTACATCACGTTTCAGTTCTAAAATAATGAGAAGATACAAAAAGATGAACATAATGAAATGGAGAGTTAAATAAAATTAAAAAAGCACCTTTACTTTCCTGAATGAGAATATCTATCTATGATCTTCCTGTTAAACCCTCCACCTTTCTGCTAGATCCCCAGGAATTTACTCTCAGCCCTGACAGTCAAGAAGGATCCCTTTAGAAAATATTCAGCAAGTTGTCCTAGGATACTCAGGCAGTTGCATTGTCAGGCCTTGACAACTTTCAGCAAAATGGGCCTAAAAGGGCAAAATTTTCGTACTCAAAAGGTACTTCGAAACAGCAACTTTTTACAATGATTCTTAAAACCAAAATACCCTCTGAGTTGATTTGTTTAAGAAATTCTGGGATTTTCTTTTATTTTAACTTTACATTTCAAGGGGAAACAAGATTTTGCATTAAGATTTCTTAAATTCTCCCTTAGGCTAAAAACTTCAAAACTCCAAGCATGCACTGAAACCCAGGTAATCATAATGGACTGAATGATAAGTATAAACAGGAATTGCTTTTCTGGCACTCGTGCCAATGTTCAGGTTGCACAGACAGTGAACATTTTTCACTTGTATGGAAAAGCTTTGTTGAAATGTTCTAGAAGTTGTACTGGTGGTTATATGTAACTAGTTCAAAGTAGAACTAATAACGTTAGTTAGGGCGGGCAGCTCAGGAGGACTACAAGGATGTCGTGAGGTTATGCAGGGAGAAAAGTAGAAGGGCCAAAGCCTAACTAGAACTTAATCTGGCTACTGCTGTAAAAGACAATAAAAAAGTGTTTCTATAAATACATTAGCAACAAAAGGAGGGCTAAGAGAATCTCCATCCTTTATTGGATGTGGGGGGGAAACATAGTGACAAAGGATGAGAAAAAGGCTGCGGTACTTAATGCCTTCTTTGCCTCAGTCTTTAATAGTAAGACCAGTTGTTCCCCGGGTACCCAGCCCCCTGCGCTGAAGACAGGGAGCAGAATGAAGCCCCCATAATCCAGGGGGAAATGGTTAGCGACCTGCTACATAACTTAGACACACACAAGTCTATGGGGCCGGATGGAATCCGCCCAAGGGTACTGAGGGAGCTGGTGGAAGTGCTCACTGAGCCACTTTCCATCATTTATCAGCAGTCCTGGCTAAGCGGGGAGGTCTCCGTTGACTGGAAGTTAGCAAATGTGATG
>NW_009229928.1:0-5461 GCF_000690835.1 Fulmarus glacialis
GGAACCTCCTGCACTGTTTCCTCTCTGCCGTGTTCATAATAGTTGGATGAAAACCTAGTCCCACAGAACTGAATGGTAAAAACTTTGCTTGTTTTGGCAAAGACAGCATTATAGCCCTTCTTTTATTGCTTATTTATTTAATATTTATTTTGATTGAAGCCTTATTTTTTATACAAAGGAATATTTAAATATCAATATTTATCTTAAACACTAAGTATAGATCTTTGACAAGGAGTTTACATTAGCTTATAACTCCACCATGCAAGTCTAACTAACCAGGATGAAAAGACTAAAGAGATAATCTTTGCACTATGTGGTACTTCATAACACATATTGTTCTATGTTTTACACTCAAAGACTTTCCTTTAATTTCAAAGAATTTTTAAACTGAAAGAATCACAGGAACCGTGGTGACACCCATTCAGTTTGAAAAAGTCGATTGCCAAGTTTGTTGTGTTTAGAGCAGACACAAAAGAAATACAGGTGATCTGTCTATGGTGTTTGGAAATGGGGAGAATTGTTTGTTTTCCCCCATATTGTTTGTCATTTCCAGGAAGAAAGCGCTCCTTCTGAATCCAACCAAAGTGGATCTGACTATATTCAGACCTGAACACTTTTGCATGGTAATGTTGAGGATAAAGAACTCCTAACATCACATTTCATTTCTTTTACTATTTAAAGCAACTCTGTAAGCATGCACAGAAAGAGCTCTGATGGCAACTTCAAAAATTTACTTTAGGGAATAAATGGAAGATCACGAGATGTTGTATTTTTGAGATTTGCTAGGAACTGCAGCAGGGGGAAAAAGGTTCAGAGATGAAGTAGTTTGCTTCCTTAAGGGAAAATTAGTATAATATTTATTTATTCATTTACACTTTCCCAGAGGTCAATGACATTTCTGTGAAATCAGACAGTCCTTTCCATTTTTCATCTTAACACAATGCATAAATGAATTCTGCAAAAGGAATGCTAATTTCCTTCTTGAGCAAAAGGTTAGTTAGGGCTCCTTTGATTTTATACATAAAAAAGTAGTAAAATTGGCATGCTGGAAAAATTCTACCATCTTAAATAAATTAGGCTGACCCTTTACCTGTTGGGACAAAATTGGTATAATCTAATATCAAATCCACCTTCCTTCAAATCACTCTTGGTTTTCTATCTACTGTACAGGATAGGATTTTCCAAAGCTTGCAAGGAAGACTAAGGTTTGGAGCAAGATGGATTAGAGATGAAGTGTCCAAAAAGCAGTAGACACTGCTAACTTTGCAATATTTACAACGTATCATTCAACCACTATTTCAGGTGGATAATGGAACAGTGATTAACACTCATTGTTAAGTCATACATATGGTAATAATATAAAACACTGTAGTTCATTTCAGTGGAGCTTAGTCAGTTGAAAAAATGGGATCTGACGATCCAGTCCCTCATTTTAAGGTTAATACAGATGAAATTATTTATCCTTGTTATTTACTTGGTTTACTCCTTTTATTTTAACTGGAGCTTGGTGCTTGGTGCTCGTGATGAAGTTCTAAAAATAACCCATGGTTCAGGAGGGGAAGAAAGAAAAGAACAATGTGCTGGAGGGAAAGTCAGAGAAGAACAAAAGCATAGTATCACAAGTGTGATAACAAATTGTGGGAAAAGCTCTTGAACAGTCATACACATTAAAAAAAAAACAACAACCTTTTGTCAAACATGGGTGGTTTCCAAAGTTTAAGTTAAATGTGCCAAAGTCAATTGGGATCGAGTTTACTCTTCTTTGGAGATTTACTTAAGATTTCCTAAGTTTTTAAAAGCTATTCCCAAAGGGATTTTACAATCTCAGTATACGTAAACAGTAATTAAGAATAATACAACACTGTCAAATGCAGGCTGTTCAATCCTTCCCTCAGTAGGGACTACGAGTAAGCATAAAGCAGTATGATTAAGAATGCATTTGTTTTACGGTTCAATGGGAGCTGAAATGATTAAGCTCCTTTCTCATATTTCCATTCCTATGTATATTTTAAAAGTACTTTTGTTAAGGAATACCAGCATCGAAACAAAAGGGAAACAAGCTCTTCTTCAAAGAAGTGCAGCAAATATTTACTTACCTACTGTTTATATGTGTTTCCATTTGATAAATACTGTTTAAACCAAGAGAAATTGCAGGCCGCAGAAATCTTTCTGTGTGGCACAGAAGAGACTGCAAAGGCAGTTTTCAAGTCCTTATCTGCAAAATAACCCTTGTTATCAGTATGAGACCTGCTTTAATGCTCATAAGGCTCAAAAGGACTTATGAAGTGGTGAGAGGCTGAGTGAGATGGGCTGCATCTTACTGGCAGGCGGCTGGCTCTTCAAGAGTGGAGCCTGTGCTGGGGTAGCACAGGTCCAAACGGGGTGAAACACTGCCTCTCGTAGGTGAGGGCTCAAAAACCATTTTCTCTCCTATGGCCATTCACATTCAAAAGGCATGGCTAGCACCGACATGTAAAACTCATAAACAAATGAAGTAATCAGCCATCAGTCTTTTCTTTCTCATCCAAATATTGTTATGCTAAAAAGAAGAGAAACCTAAGTTCCCCTTTCCTGACTCCTGAAGGCTGACTGTGATGACTGTTGGCCCACCTAAAGAGGTTCACCAGGAATCAATCAGGCTTTGCAGAAAAGAGTGGACTATTTTGACTTGCTTTAAGTATTTTATTTTTTTATTCTCAATAAACCACCACATAATAGTATAGTGCAATAAAAATTAAACAGAACGGGCACCAATTTTCCACTTCAGTTTGTAAAGGTTTCACAATTTCTCTTCTGTTATAAAATCCAAGCATATGAGGTTTCACTCAGAATTTCTTTGCATGGTCTGAAATCTTGCAGTTTGTATATACACAAGCAAACTGACTTGCTACTGTGCAGATTTTCGCTTTTGTACCTTCTTTGCTACACCCACACTTTTGGGAACTTTTACAGAGCTTCTGCAATATATTTAGGCTCCAGCCTTGCAATATTGCACATGTAGAATTATTAACAGGGTTGGAGACCTATTTAATGCCTGAACAGTTTTGGATTAACTCTCCATTCTCAAACAATGATTCTAAGGTTATTCATAAGTACCAAATATCAAAGTCTAAGAATGCAGAAACAAGAAGAAAATTGCGTGTTTTATAAAAGTGATCTTTCAAAAAACATAGTTTCTCATTTATTCTTTACTACTGCTTTCCCTGTCAAAGACTTCCATTCCTTTTAACCTATGAATTGGATGCTATTGCTATGAGATCAGCAAATATATATGCCCCGGGCATTATATTTTAAGAACACAGTACATATTACGTTGGGAAAAAGATACAAGACTTGTTTCTGTGAATGCCTGATCTGAAGAGGGAGTCAGCAGTACCATATGCTCAGAAATACTAGCTAAAATATTTTACCTTTTTCGAGGCTTTCCAAATGCTGAAAATATTAATTAACTCTTAGAAGTTTTCATGAAATGCAGAAGTAAAAGCAGCCCATGGAGCTATGAAAAATGGAAGTTAGAAAATTAGGATCAGAAATTAGAAATTGGAATGAGTGTCCTGGTTTTGTCTGGGATAGAGTTAAATTTCTTCCTAGTGTTGTGTTTTGGATTTAGTATGAGAAAAATGTTGATAACACACTGATGTTTTCAGTTGTTGCTAAGTACCCCGCTAGTCAAGGACATTCAGCTTAAAAAAAACAAAAACAAAACAAAACACTAACCCCTCTGCCCCCTCGCAAACCCCCAAACAAACAAAAAACAAACAAACAAACAAAAAACAAGCATTGGGAGGGAGCATAGCCAGGAAAGCTAGCCCAGCTGGCCAACGGGGTATTCCATACCATGTGACGTCATGCTTAGTATATGAATGGTAGGCATGTTCCAGGAAGTAGTGATCGCTACTTGGTTATCGGTCAGCGTGGGTGGTGAGCAATTGCATTGTGCATCACTCATTTTGTATATTCTGTCATTATTACTATTTATTATTATTATTATTATTATCCCTTTCCTGTTCTATTAAACTGTCTTCATCTCAACCCACAAGTTTTTCTCGTTCTTACCCTTTTGATTCTTTCCCTGTCCCACTGGGGGGTGAGGGGGGAGAGTGAGCAAGTGGCTGCATGGTATTTGGCTGCCTGCCAGGTTAAACCACAACAACAAGAAAAGGGGAAAATCCTCTCACACCTGTGAACCTTTGGTCTCTTCCAATATATTTGTTCTAGCCTAATTCACATACAATGTGCATAGCATTTTTATAGACCTTATCTATGCATTTTATTACAGGAAGAAAATTTAAAGGTATGAGTAAGCACTTTTTTTTTCTGTATCATCTTTGAATAGAAGCCCATTTCATTTCCTTCCTCTGCTGTGAGGGAATGGGCAGATGTGACACACACACTTCTTGAAATGCGTTATCTTCATGCACTTAAGAGCTTTTCTGAGAGAATTCACCACTCTTTCTGAGAAAAACAGAATGGCTTGAAGCAACTGATCGCTGGAGGGGAGTTACCCACTTGCAAACCTTCAAAAGGTTGAGAAAGTTGGGTTTAGCGCCGTTCTTCCAGCTCTGTTAAGACAGGGAGTGAATGTAAGTGGTATATTTCTATAGTCAGTTGGGAAACATCTGGGGTGAGGATACAACACATCACAACGCAGCCTTACGTCAACTGGCATCTATGTCACTAATCACTAATCCATCTGTTCCCACAAAAGTGCTTCACCTGCATTTCATCCTTCCTAGTTTCCTACTTAGTCTGTCCAGTTTTCTGTTTCTATTCTGTGTCATTTCAAGAGATTTAAAAAAAGTCTATATTATGGGCAGACAATGGAAGGAGGACATTCAAGACATTTCTTTTTTATACACAGATGTGCGTTTCGACAACATTGTCTGGATACAGGCTGGGAACATACAAAAACCTCCAATCTCATTGGCTGATACGCAAGACCCAAGGTACACTAAGGCACAGATATTGACAAGCCATTTTAGATGAAGCATTGAGAATTAAGAAATGCTTAGGAAGAGACACTTCCTACTTTTTGGTGAATAAGTAAAGAAGTAAAATTTGGCATATGGCCTAGACTTGACAATATACTTGGCACCTCTATTTATGTCCCAGTCTGGCTCAAAATCCCAGTGGTATCTGAAGTCCTTTTTTCTTGTAAGAGAAAAATTAGTTTATAGGGGTTTTTTTTACTGAAAATATCCTAAATCTGCAAACTGGCGGTATTCAGATTTGTAACTCCTTCTTCATACATTTTTCCCTAAGGCATCTATATGCCTTATTCTGTATGAGGTTCAACAAGGCCAAGTGCTTGGTCCTGCACTTCGGCCACAACAACCCCATGCAACGCTGCAGGCTTGGGGAAGAGTGGCTGGAAAGCTGCCCAGAGGAAAAGGACCTGGGGGTGCTGGTCAACAGCCGGCTGAACATGAGTGAGCAGTGTGCCCAGGTGGCCAAGAAAACC
>NW_009229929.1:0-519 GCF_000690835.1 Fulmarus glacialis
GCTCTATTGGACATGGGGGGAGCTTCTAGAAGCTTCTCACAGAAACCACCCTTGTAGACCCCCGCTACCAACACCTTGCCACACAAAACCAATACATTCCACCCCTCGTCTCTGTGAATCACATACTTAAGAATTATCATTAAAATCCACATTCACCACACAATCGTCACAAACTTCACTCACATCAACAAAAAAGAAT
The DNA here is from genome assembly GCF_000690835.1 of Fulmarus glacialis. Taxonomy (NCBI): domain Eukaryota; kingdom Metazoa; phylum Chordata; class Aves; order Procellariiformes; family Procellariidae; genus Fulmarus; species Fulmarus glacialis. The sequence continues at coordinate 200 of NW_009229929.1, forward strand.
TCCCCACAACAAAATCAAAACAACATCATCACAACACTGAATGAAAGTGGACAATTCACACACAATCCACCCCTCGTCTTTTCACCACAATTACAACAACGGAAAATTCCCCACAATTATTCCACTCTCTAACATTGTTCAGTCCATGTTTTACCCATTACCTCTCCCAATTACTATCCTTATTTTGAATTCCTCATGTCCCACGTTGGGAATGGGGGGGGACGTTCAAAGTGATGGCATTTTGTCTTCCCAAGTAACCGCTACACGTGATGGAGCCCTGCTTTCCTGGAGATGGCTGAACACCTGCCTGCCGATGGGAA
>NW_009229929.1:637-13922 GCF_000690835.1 Fulmarus glacialis
CACCGGGGGTGAGTGAGTGAGTGGCTGTGTGGTGCTTAGTTGCCAGCTGGGGTTAAACCATGACACATATTTAATTAAAAATCAGTCATACTGTTGTATTTTAATTCCTGAATTCAACAAGATTTTCATTCCATAGACATATTGCAGTCACAAATGCAGAAGAATTAATCCTTTTAAGACTGAATGATATAAGCAGGTCAAAAGAGGCTCTTTTTTTTTTTTTTAAGAAAACTGTTAATTTGTTTTATTAAAAGAAATTGATTATTCATTCCTCTAAAATTATTATAATGTTATTGAAAGAACAAAATGCAGATTATTCTTGCACTGGGTGGATAAATTTTTTAAATCCTTTTTTCTTCATACAGTAAGGTTTCTAGGCATATATATAATGACATACAGAAAAGAAGTCACAATAGAAAAATAAAACTCAGATTCAGTTGCTACATGTATCTTTGTTTTGAATTCTTCTACCTGTTATTCTTTTATCTGATACTATACTCCCTCTTTTTCTTCTTCCTACATCAGTAAATCTGGGTCCACAGACTACGAGAGCTTGTCCCACCCTCCAGCCATGATGTGGTGGTGGTGGTGTTATTAGTAGAAGTGCAATTCAAAGGTATACTGATGCCAGCCTTATTACAAGAAATCTGTGGTGCAAGCTCTCTGCCACATATTAGCATCAAGTTGGGAAATCTTTCTTTATGGACAATGTCATGAAAAGTGTACAGTCCATTAGCCATTTGCCCATTCAAGGTGAATGAAATATCTTTTGCATAATTATTAATCTCCCTGTGATATAGGAGACCTTCTCCCTAGCTACCTCCATAGCCATCTTCACCTTCAGTCATCTAGAGGCTAGCCTTTGGCACCTGGTTTGCTAACTGATCTTTTCTTGAGCCTTGTCCCTGGCTTAAAAAACCTTCATCAGGCTGGAGATCTAGGACAAGAAGTAACTTTTATGCCATTAGTTGCAAGGTCACTCTCCTGTTAGTCTCACATAGTCTTCTAAAAGACCCAGCCTCCCAAATACAGACCCCACAGACCTCTCACCAAAGCAACTACTAAGCCATGGGCAGAATTGCCCCTGGAATGAGGGCTCAGCAGAAGCAGACAGTCAGCCCTCAGTACTCCCTCATGCTGCCGGTTTCTGAGTTACGAATCCACCCTCCCTCCCATGGGACCTCGGCCCAACTGCAAGGCGTGCTGTAGATCGTGCCCCGTTTGACCCACAGGAGGCCTTTGTGAGGGCAGTGACGACTGCCAACCTCATCATCTCACAGCACATGCATTTTCATGGAAAAAATGTGGTAAAAGTATTCCTCTTAATAGCAACTCTTCTCAATGTTTACATTGGCAAATGGGGTTTCATGTCCATTTACATCGATGAGAAGGGTTGCATCAAAAAAACCCTGCTTCCTGCCTCTCAATGGAAACAATGCATGAGATCCCAGGTACTGTCGAGCTGCTGGAGAAAGGAGAGAAGAGCATATAATGACATGAGTAAGTGTGTTAAACCACTGTGCTGCCAGCAGTCACTATGTCTGGGCTCCCAAGCGAGCTCTCGAGTATACACCTTGGCTGTCTCCTAACTCCGTGCTGGCGTGAGACACCAGTCCCAAGTGCCCTGGTTTCCTTAGAAATTGAAGCCCTGCGACAGACAGGAGCCTTATTAAGCACCCAGCTTGGCCTCAGTCTGGACAATTGGAGGCAACCTGGTCCATTGGATCTACTATGATGCCCAGCTGGAGGTCAGTTAGGGTCTTTTTTTTCCTAAAAAAAAAGAGGTTGAGAAAAGCTCATTTTTATCTGACACAAATCACTATGTCTTCACTGCTTCTGATGGGGCTCATCTGATTTAATTTAGCTAAGGATCTGGAATACTGTTTAGTTGCTGTAAAAATAATCTGCAGGAACCCTGTATCAAGATGGATACTGCATCTCTGTATCTGATGGCAATGTATCGTATAAACAAGTGATAACCCCTAACCACCAGACACAAAAAAACATTTCATGGATGGCTATTGATACAGGCAATAAATACCATGGTCTTCGACTTGGATTTCACAAAGAGTTGATTTTACTTCCTTAATATGCCTTTGATTTATCTGCAAATGACACAGAAATACATTGTCCTTTAAGAAGCAAATAGCATCAACTTTAAATTCAAGAGTTTATATTCATATAACATGATGGGGAAAGGCACCAGGTTTATGATACTGTTTCAGCAGTGAAATGAACCCCCACTTTCCCTCCAGTGTGCATGGTGTAATCTTCACATTTCTTCTATATCAGAATGAGCTCAGTGCATTCCAACAGCACCCAAGCATTTTCATCTAGGAAAAGTAATGGTGGTGTAGGCGGTACCTTTAGTTTCAGTTTACAAGTCTCTAGAAAAGCTAAAGCAATAATTAATGATTTGCTGGCTATTATTTTTAGATAGAGTGTTTTGTTGCCATCTTAAGAACACTGATAAATACCAGCTTCATGATCTGATAAAAATGCTCCCAATTCACTCTAAACTGGTGTGTCAATAACAAGCAATATTACCTGAATGCTTTGCAAGTTGTTGCCATATGCTCATAAGTGCTTTCAGTAATATTTTTGCAAGGTATTTTGTGTATAGAGGATCCCATGACCTCTCACAGATGTGAAAATATTAGCAGCTTTGAGAAATTAAGAAAATATTTTTTCTTTTTTCTTTTTTTTTTTTTCACTCTGAGCAGCAGAGCACTAAGGAGAGATTTCAATGATTTTGTAAGAAATGGTTAAATTATGAGTTCACATCCTTATTTTTCAAGCCACTCTCCATGTTCCTTTAAAAAATTCACTGTGTTCATATCACAGTTTTAAATATGTCTAATTCACTTTTGAGATTTAGTTCTCTATTAGAGAAAATGTGAAATTAATTGCCAGTAAAAAAAGAGAAGGACCATTGCTAGAATCTACTGAAAATAACGCAAAGCAGGAAGGCATAAATTAGCTATAATTATTACAAGATTTAACTAAGTTTTTTTAGTGTGTACTAATGGGGTAAAGATACTCCTACTGTATAATTTACAAAGAAATCAACACTGATTGCCAGTTAAATAACAGTAAACAATATAACATTTAATTCTACCAAAACAACACATCTATTACCATCACTCACGGGTCCCTCTGAACTATGCACCCCTCAGCCCAGACAAGAAAAATAAATTATTTTAACCAACCTACATGCAGAGAATGTGGCAGGATGTGGCCATTTGTCTCTGTATAATCACTCTATCAAATTTGTAATGATCTGTGAAATGAAAAAGCTGTGGTTGGTGCTCAAAAAATGCTGGGAATGCTGTGCACAGCCCCTGCCGTGCATTTTATATGAAGACCTGTGCATAGTACTAAAAAACCCACTCTCAAAACAACCTACAACAACAACAACAACAACAACAACAAGAATGCAAGGAGACCAATCAGTTTATTTCTTGCATTTATTATAATCTTCAGTCTGAGTTTCTGAGCCTGCTGCTATTTCAGTTCAGTTCGTGTTCCAAAAGTTCTGCTCCTTTTTTTTTTTTTTCTCCCACTACCTGGATGAAATTTGAACATGAAAGTTAAAATACCGAGAAAAAAGCAGCTGTGTAAATTTCCCAGAATTTGCTTTGCAAAGCTGCTATTGTGGAAATATAGGCTTCTTGCTTTTTCTTTTTAAATAGTGCACTAATTTTGTGCCATTTCACCATGGCAAAAGGACAGTGTTTTGTACTCATGATTTAAACCTTCCATATCTGTTGTGGAAAAGATCATTTACATGAAGCCAGAGAAAAAGGCTGAGGAGGAAAATAATGAAACCCCTCCGCCTGGTTAGCAAAGCCGTTAAGTTTTTTGGAAATGAACTGGAGGCAAGGTCTCAGGCAAGCAAACTCCCAGCGAATGCAGGAGGAGCTGGCTGTTGCTCCAGTAGGTCAGTGAGACCCCAAGGGTTCCTTACACGGCTGCGGATGAGACAATATCAAATTTTAGCACTTTGTAGAAGTATTGAACTACTGCAGTTACCTCACTTTGGCTGCCAGATGGAATCTCTTGAGCTTTAACTCATGGATATAAAATATCTACTACTTCTCTGAAAATGGGAAGGTGAAACAAAAGGGACTAAATCTGGTCTTTTATGATTGAAAACTGTCTTTTGCTACTTCTGATAATGGTAAAGAGCAAGGACAGGAAGAAGGTGAGATTTCTGGACAACACCCCAAAGTAGGTGATCATGGGAAGTGACATGGGACCCTGTCCATGCCAGGGATGATTGCACCCGTTGGTGCTAGCAGACATCAGTGTCAAGCTCTCTGTGGGTCTAGACTCTGCTTGTTTTTTCCAAAATAAGTAGCTCTTTCAAAAGCTCTTTGTAGGAATAAAACATTCAGATGGCAACATCCTGAATTTAAGTCTTTGTGACTGGTGATAAGCAGTAAGGAAAGTGACACCATTTTTTAATCTGCTGTAAATACACCTTTAGAACATTTTCCCTTTTTCTCATATAGTTGTGGACTCTTAAATCTTATTCAGCAACACCAAATCTTTTCCTTTGAAGAGCAGGCTGTACTGATTGCTTGTAAACCAGTCCTTTTCTTGCCTTTCCTGCTCAGGTGAATCATGTACTTTTAGCTCTCATTACTCAGTGGCTCAGTATACAACTATCAAATGATACGCTTTTATAAAGAATATCCTCTGTGACTTATAAGTTCAAAACACAAATTTTCCAAGTTTTGGTTTTAAGGACAGCCCCGTGCTAATTTTCACCTCCCCCAAATTTTGTATGTAACCTCCAGAAGAAGAGAGTTTTGTTCTGGGCATCACCTGGATTTGCTCCGAAGCCCAGAGCTGGCTGGAGGAGATGATCTATGTTTTGAGACACAGTGACTGCCGTGCTGCTACAGCCTGACAGCCGAACACCTGGGCAGCCAAGTTCTGGTGGGGTACAAAAACTTTCAGGTCTTTGAGGCACAGGCTGAAGAAATTCCAAAACAACACATATTGTGAATAAACAATTCTTTACTACTTCATTAATAAATTATTATGATAGTAGTTTTGCCCAAGGACCAAAAAATAGGGAAAAATGAGCAGCATACTGAAGAACTTGAAAGTGCAATTCAAATCTAGCTATCCTACCATTTTTATGATAGTAAATAATAGCCAGATGCTAGAATACCATAGCAGCAAGGTATTGCTCATACACAGCACTTTCTGTAGTGTATATACTAGTTAGTATCTCAATTTTCTGTGCAAAAAGGAGAGGGATAATTGGAGCAATAAAAAGCTATGAACCACAGTCAGGATGTTTAAATGCTTTGAAGAACATAAAGGACATGGAAGTGGTTTATGCATATCAGGCCTGTGATATCTGCAGCGTGTGCTGGAAAGGCTCTCTGTTAGTTTTCTGCTTGGGAATGGGGAATAGAAACCGATATAAGGACAGAGAGGTGGTGTTATTGACGAGCCGTATTGCTGAATGAAAAGAAAGCCCACAAAGTGAACAAAGCAGAAACACTTTCCCAAGCAAGTGATTAACCTGCATCTGAATGCTGACCTGGCTGGAACCTCCTGCCTCCCCTCTGAGGGGCCAAACGATAGCACCTAGCAATTGGCCTAAAAGTCAATTGGTGAAATGATAAATTGGCAACGTTAGCGAGAGTCCGCAGGGAGGAAAACCTGGCGCTCTTTCTCAAACGGTAAAGAAATAGAAAAGGGTTTTAAGCACCCCATGCAGCGCTGAATCAAAGTTTCATTGAGCATTAAAATGACTTCTTCGGTAGCAAAGCAGCGCTCACCATTTGAGTGGAAAGGTGGGAGGAGCGGTGGACAAGCTGTCCCGTTTGCCAAAGGAGGGGCTCCAATTTTTATGGGAGTGGAATTGAACATTAAGCAATTTTGAGACATCCAGCTTTGGATGCCATAAATATTGAAGTAACAGTGAGATGGAGACACATAATGCCTTGAGTCTGAAACCAGTGGAAACTTAAAGACTAGACGTAATGTGGGCCAATGCTGAGCCTGAAGAATATTTTATCTTAGGCCGAGTGAGGACACATTAAGATTGGTTTGGGAGGAAGATTTAAGTGGAGCAAGGAGCAAGAGAAGCTGAAGGGTGGCACGTTAGTATTTTAATGTATAGACTGTACTGTGTCCGCATAAGATTTGAGTTTGGTGTTGGCTAGGCTTTTATAAGGCTATAAATTTCTTAATTGGCACTTTCAGTAAGTTTCATTTGCTCATAAAGAAGTGCATTTAGATCTGGACTTCCCAGTACAAATCACTTCCCTGCAGCCCCAAGCAGTGCTAGTGGCAATCTCAGAGTATGTCGGCAGGCACATTTTAAATGCATCACCTGAGTCAAGGATTTTCAGACAAAACAGCCCCTTCTCCCTCCTCTCTCCTGAGTCTGTGGAAAATGCATTAAAATCTTTTGTCTTGAGATGTGCTGCTGTGTCTGCTGACTCCTGAAAGCGATTGAATTTGACTAGATTTTGCTGAGCCCTACAGGGTTGCAAAGCGCTAAGGGTAATTTGACTCCATATATTCATATTGCTTATTGGAGGCATATTGATGTCCAGGGGCTACAGTTCCCATCTGTCTCATAGCGGGCAACATCAGGACCCTTCTCAGTTAGACCCAAAGCTGGTTTTCTGTCTGGTAACAGTGATGTGACTTTGCTTCCAGGGCAGAGGGAGGACCTGGGTGCAGCCAGTATCAGCCCAGTGTTCCAGGTCTCTTCATAGAGGGTGAGAGAGGGTCCTGCAACAAGCATCATGGCTTTCCCCGCATCCCAACACAGCTCTCTTCAATCCCATACGTAAGCAGACAGTGGCCAACTGGTGAGTTTGGATCTGAGCTTGCTCTGTCACAGCACACGTGCAGCCGGATAGCTGAACACCTATGTGACGTCGGTGCAATACGGGCCAGGGAAGAACTGCGATACTTTTAATTAAAAACCACATGTACTGAAGTTTTCCCTTCCCGTGGGTTCCTTCAAGGGCTGGTGGAAGGACCGCAGCTCTGCCTCCTGTGCTGGCTTGCAGAGCAGAGCAATGCGGCAATGGATTTTTGGTGTTGCAGGGAAGGGGCCTCCCCGATTCGGACCCCAGTGGCGTTGTGCAGATCTCTCTCAGTCCTTGCTACCAGCTAAGTCTCCAACTGGCCCAAATTCTCTCCTTCAATGGAAATATCCCTATAAGTTAAGTTTTCTTTAAAATGTATGTTTTAACACAAGACATATGCTTTCAATTTTTATAAAAACGTATTGGCATATTTATTCTATTTTACTTGCTTCATGGCTCTCTTCAAGTCAAAGCTTTTTTTTTTCCAGAAGAAGGAAAGCTGCTCATATCATCATCTGCTTTATGCTAGAGCCGTTGACTTTTTTTTAATATCTTGTGTCACTGACTCTTCGTGGGTGTGTGCAAATTTCATTTTCTAACGCAGTAGTCCTGATGTGCCCTCATCTCCCTGCTCTGACATACAGCTGCTCTGCTTCTCTGAGCTTTTTGCTGCTTTCATATTTATTGCTTTTAAATATACTGTTCTTCCTTTCCCTCTCTTTTGGCTGTCTTTTCAGAGTGATTGATTGTCCCAGTTTTGATTATTTGTATTTATGATTGCTCATTTTCTGGAAGAAGGACGAGAGAAATGTTGTCAGACTCTGAACTCTGTGTGTTTGCCGCACACACTCTGCTGATCTCTCAAAATCTGAGTTAATCCTCACAAAAAAGCCTGAGTCTGGAGCCATCTGGAGCCCTGCATCTTTTGCCTCTGTTCACAGCTTCCTCCATACCATGCCCTCTGCCTCACTTTCATATACCCTTTGCTCTGACCTGTCTTTCACTATACACCCCTTTGAGATAGGAAGGGTAATGATATTGCAGAAGATGGGTGGAAAAGAAGGATTAATAAATCAATGAAACCCAGTTTATTTCATTTTTTCAGACTGTGCCTGTACGTGAAATTAATCGGACTACTGAGGGTAGATACAGGGATTGTGCATCATTGTAACTTCTTTTTTTTAGGGAAAAAAAAAAAAGAAAAGAAAAAGAAATGAGGACATTGCAGAAGGCACATTTATTTCAGTATTTGCAGGCTATCTCGTATGATAAGATATGACATTTTGAAGCTTTTATTTGAGAAAACTCAGCACAGTTCTGCATGTATTTTTAGGTTGGTTATGGTATGCACTCCTATGAAAGCATGAACGTGCGTCTGTTAAAGTCACTATGTACTAAAGTCTTGCTAAAAATTCGGCACCCTCACATAAGTACAAGGGCTGGGGAGCGAGCCCAGGGAAATGACAGAGAGTTGCTCTCTTCAGTGATCTTGGCACAGATCACCTGGCCAAATAGTTTCCTGATTAAGATAAGCAGATGAAGAGACTTCCTACTTTTGCAGATCATCCATCTCTTCCAAGAGGGTTGCAAGACACTAGGGTTAAAATATTTTTGGATATTTTTACATCAGAGCTTTAATCGTTCCTTATTGTCACGGGCACAGTGACAGAAAATCCCCACAATTTTATAAAGGTCACTGTGAACATAACTTTGCCATCAACAGATAACCATGCTGGCTTGAACAGGGACAGAAATTAGCCTTTTAAGTTACACCTTGGCACAATTAATCCATAAGTGAATGAGATTTTGCTGTGTTGCAATTCCTCCCTGGCAGTTTTCTTAGTTTCTTCTGGCCAATAACATTGCTTCTCCTGCAAAAATCAAGCAAGTTCAGTGCTTGCAATGGTAAATAGTCCTACTGAAGTCAGCTGGGACTAGTCAATACAATCACACAGGGCATGTTAACAAGCGTTAATAAAATTGAAGTCTAGGGCATTTACTGCTTGTTCCACTTGCCAGGCTGGTTGGAGACTTTTTTAGCTTATTACTGAGGGGTTTTACTGGCCATTAGCATTTCTCCGACACCACACCAACAGCAGCTGCTGCATCCACAAGCTGCAGCATGCAGCACGCAAAACCAGCAGCCTGTGTCTCGCAGCTGCAAGGCTCCGTACTTCAGCAGTGCACAACCTCACACCTCTAGTCACTCCTCCCGGCAGCTCAGCAGCGAGTGCCCTGCTGATGCTGGCCAGGCGGCTGCTCGGCGTTCCTGCGCTGCCATGCTGCTGGGGCAGGTATCACACCGTGAGTGACACACACGGGGGGTCTGGGCCCACAGCTCCAGAGATGCAATATCAAGAAAACCAGTGAATGTCTAAACCTGGCCGTTTCTACACTCCCATGGAGTCTAAGTTTGGTCACTAAGAAATACCGAGATGCTAGAAAGCTCATTCTGTGCAGAAGTACCTTGGTTTTCACAGAGTTGGACAGCTGGGCTCCAAGATAATGCCTAATCATAATACTAAGAGAATAAAAGCAGGCTCTGTAGCATAGTAGTAGGTAGTAGGCCTGCTTCCTTTTAAGGAAGCGAGGAGGAGAGGACCCATCTTACATACAAACCTAGGTTTCCATTACTTTCCCCTTCAGGAAGAAGTTCATGTTCCCATCTCCCAAAAAAAGAGCTTCAGCTGCTGGGGAGATGGATAGAAACTACTGTCTGCTCCTCCTGTTGAAAAGGTGCATGAAAGAATATAAAATCTGTTCGATCCCCAAGTAAGCAAAAGCACGGGCATACTTCTGAGTGGCTGGCTCACCAGGAGAGCAGCAGAGTTGACCTATGTTCCTGCTGTATATAACACATACTGTTGCTATGTTATGGAACTGTGTGAGGGGTCCTGGGGTGCAATAACACCCTGTCACTGCAGAGTCAGCCCCGTGGTTCCAAGTTTCTTGAGAGCTCACGAGGAAGTGGTCAAAATGTTGTAGCCACAAGGCTCCTCAAAGTTGTGCTGGAGGAAAGAAAGAGCACCCCCGCCTCGCGTACCTAATGCAAGGGACTGCATTTCTGCAGCTCTGAGGGAGGTGTTTTGGAAGGGAATTAAGTTACGCTGCAGCCCTGTGATTCCCAGACATGACCGGTTTAGCCACAACCTCTGCGGCACAAGGTCCTTTCCAAGCCCCCTTCTGAGCTGCCTGACTTTGCCTGTGTATTACGTAGAAGGTTAGGGGCCTTCCAGAGATACTGATTTTCCTGTGCTGATCTGTGTAGGTGTCCAGGTCCTGTGCTATCTCTGACCCTTGCCATCAACAAATCCGTGGCAACGCATATAAAAAAGAAATCAGTAAATTTTGAAATAAAGCCTGTTTAGAACTAATTAAAAAAAGCAGTGAATTTAGGAATAAACCAAACCTTAAAAGAATTAAAATCTTTGCATATTGCTAACTGAGCCGGATTGTGGCTTCTCATTCAGAAATGTCTGTTAGTAAAGCTCTGTTCATATCTCACTTCCCATGAAGACTTTAACAAATTAGAGTATTAGCCTGTGGAGAGTCATGCATTGGTTTGCATCTTCCTCCTATTTTTTTCTTCTCTGTGGTCTACCTCACACCAGTAAAAGCTCTGTCCCTTGGGCTCAGGAAATACAGCAGGGTTTCTAAAATGGGAATATTCTAGATGTTGGGCTGGAGTCAAGGGACAGAGACAGTCTTCGCTTATTGAACACTTTTTTCCAACAGTAAAAAAGTAAGCAATTCATGAATCATACAAATGCTGGCAAAAATAAATACACTTGATCCAATAGTGATGAGCTCATTCACTGCCATACCAACATAGGATCTTTTCAGCAGCTGCCTTCCTACAAGCCTGAATCTGGTCATCTGCAGGGATACAAGGTTGTCTGTAAGGCACGGTGACCTCCTTGGTGTGAGGTGTTGTGCAGGAAGATGCTGCTGGGGAGGAGCTAGTGCGCTGGGGGCACTGGAGATGGGGGTACAGCACGGAACCCTGCCCCAGCTTCGTCAGCAGGCCCGCAAAACTGCTCACCCCACTGAAATGTGATTGTGGGTGTTGCAGTCACAGTGCTGTATAAAAGGCAGTCCTGGGGATCTGAAGGAGGCTTTGACAACATTTCGCTTAGGAACTCAAAGGGTATTTTCTATCAAAATTTGAAGGGTGGAGGGAAAATGTTCAGGCTGTTAGTATTTTGATGTTCCTGATGAAGCGTGACACAGCTGCTTTTATTTGTTAGTATGTATATGTTCTTTATTAACATGATATTTATTTGGACTGAAATAATACAAAGACATGAGTTGCCCTATCATGCAACAGTGATTACGGTAATCCAGCAGCATTACAATAATCATTCAAAAAATGACTCAGTCAGACAAATAAAAAGAAAACTCTTCCCAAGTCTTTATTGTTCCAGGAATTAATATAATCTTAATCCTCTTTTGGATGAACAGGACTGGTTACAATTTTTGATTAAATATTGTGTTTGTCTAAAACTTCAGATTTGGAATGTCAGAGGCTGTATAGCAAATGGGAAGGAGACATACAGTGACAGATGAATTTCAGCATACGAAAAAATATTTTAGCTTTTATTTTCAAAGTAGCATTTCCAATTTTATCCGAGTGCATCTTTACAGAAGAGAAAAGTTGAAAGGAAAAAAAATCCAGATCAAAATATTTCATTTAACTGAAAACATTGTATTTTGGCTCATCTGGTGAACCAAAATTCAATTCATTCAACTCTTCTGATGAAGTTGCTGTTTTGCTGGAGTTCAAGAAAGAACTGCCTGGGATATTTGGAACCTGAGGCTATTTCTAACTATTCTATTTGCTAGAAATATCCTTACAACTTTTTCATTAAAGTAAGCCCGATTATTACATAAGGATTGCATTAAAAGCCTTAATTATCCAAATCCTCACTGAGACAAAATACATTATCCTCAGCTGACATATGGGAAAATGAAGACAGAAGAGTAATCTTAAGAGAGAGTTGCTCAGGACAAGTGAGTCAGTATTTCAGCCCACATCAGGAAACAATGGCATTCCACTCTCATACTTTTATTCTTCAAGACTATGACATATCTCACACTGTTATACTGTCCCCCTCTTGAGGCTGAAAAGAATGGAGTAAATTGATAGAGTAGAGAGAAACCACAATAACAGGTAGAATGATGTTTCATTAGTTTAGTCTGTGCAGAGAGAGGAAAAGCATTGCCATAGAGCATCAGCGCTGTGCAAGAGGAGCTGACAGCAAAATTCTGTGAGACATAAAGAAATGTTCTATAAAGGGAAAGCTTCAAAGTCACAAATGTTACGTTAAGTAGAATAAGAAAAAGGATCAGTTTTTTTGTTTTCTTTCAGTAAAGACCCTGTTGAAAGAGGGAACAATCTGTTTTAAGAGAGGAAATTGATTAACTTTACTATAGGCGAGAAGTTTAAACTATCAATTAGAGAGCAAAAGTAAGGCTCAGGTGAACTTATGAAAGCTCTAATGAGATGGTGTAATTCAGTAGCATTTCAGTAAATGTACTGATTGAAATTTTCACTAAGAACCAGAGAGAAAAAAGGGAGCAGCTCTCAATTTTGATCTCTCTGCATGAGTAGTTGTGTGCTTTCTGAATAATAAAGCACACATTGCAGTAAGTTTGATGTTGCATACTTTTTTAATGATGTTGGCCCCATACTTCTCAAAAAAAAAAAGCAATATGTTTAATATGTAAACTAGCATGAAAAAAAGAAACATGGATGAAATTAATTAAATCAAAAAAGGAAAAATAAATTAACTTGTGTTTGGGTGCACAAAAGTTTCTACTCTTTCTGACAAATCAGTATCTTAAAACCTATAGAAGAAGGTTAAAAAATGCAGGCTATTCTTTTTCAGCAGAGTATCTGTAAAGTAGATTAATTAATGGTGAATGTGTTGGTAGAAAGAATTTGAATGGTTACTTTTTGTCCTTGAAATTTTCTCAGTGTGGGATCCTTCTTAGCAGCTACGTCGAAGTGATGCATCTTGCCTCAGGTAGCCACCCAACTTCCTCCTGGAGCCAACAGGGAGAAATAGAGATGGCTGTCCTCACTCTGTGAGGTGGCTTATCCTATCCAAAGAAACCCATGTCTGAACTGTGGGGAATAAGTTGCTCTCTGGAATGTCCCTCTTTCTTCATGGCATTAGGCTGAGCCTGGAAGCTCAGCTTTTAACTTTTGGATGTCAGGAGCTGTCGTTGTTTAACCCCAGCCGACAACTAAGCACCACACAGCCACTCGCTCACTTCTCCCCCCCCGTGGAATGGGGGAGAGAATCAGAAGAGTAAAAGTGAGAAAACTCGTGGACTGAGATAAAGACAGTTTAATAGGCAAAGCAAAAGCTGCGCATGCAAGCAAAGCAAAACAAGGAATTCATTCCCTACTTCCCATCAGCAGGCAGGAGTTC
>NW_009229929.1:14177-21893 GCF_000690835.1 Fulmarus glacialis
ACTGCTCAGCAGTAACTAAAACATCTCTGTATTATCAACTCTGTTTTCAGCACAAATCCAAAACACAGCCCCATACTAGCTACTATAAAGAAAATTAACTCTATCCCAGCCAAAACCAGCACAGGAGTACTGCTCTTGAAGAACGAAGACAAACAGCCTGATGTTAGCATTTTGTATCTCCTCCTATAATCCCTGATTATGGAGTGATACTCTTTTTTTTGTAATGATTATGAAAAAAAAGGTTTTGTTTTTAATAAGGGAAATGAATACAAAATTGAAGGTACATATGAATGTACATCAGTTTTAGGGTCTGGGGCAATATTTTAAAATTAATGATGTACAGAATTCCATTAGGAAGTACTTCATCCTACAGATAACTGTGCCAGTAATTTTTTTCTTGCAAGTAACCTCATCAACTCCTTGTTTGGCGATAGTCTATGTGCATTACATTACAGATGTACTATGTCAATTTTCATTCTTATACCTTATTCTGAAGACAGTAAGTGCCTTCAGCCAACTCTTGGGGACTGCAGTGTTGACTCAACTTTAAGAAGTCTGAATTCTGGCATGGGAATTTGGACTCCAATTCCTCTCTTCTTCTTGTCTTACATGACAACCGAAGAAAGGATTTGGTTCCGTTCTGAGTGGTCAGGACTGATTCTGGTACAACCTGTGAATATTGGGAAGATGGCTTCAGAGAAAAGGTTGAGTTTAGCTTTAGCAGCAGTGACCAGATGGCCAGTGATGAGACACATAGCTCGTTCTCATTTGGGCAGGCTGCTGCCTGGAAAGGAGGTGAATCTGGATTTGTGAGTAAAAGCACAGTGTTAAATGTGACAAATTGTGGAGAGTTCGACTAGAGCAAAACCAAACATTTTGTCTTCCCTTTTCCGAATACTCTGTATTTTGTCATACTGCAGAGCAGGCAAGAACTGCATGTAGGGGTTTCTATTCTATCTCAAAGCCCCACTAGGCTCACAAACTGATTATTTAGCGGTTTTCCTGTCTTCGGCAAACTAAACAATCACAGAAGAGAAAGAGAGAGACATGAATGTGGCAGAGAGGAGTTTTTTTCTCTCTGTTTTGTTATCCTTCCCACCTCATTGCCTTATCTGAGGCTTCGATGTCTGTTTCTGATAAGAACAGGTTTGCCTCATATGGTCCCTTATAGCCTCTTCTTTATCTCTGTTTCCTATCTATCGTCAATCCTGCATTCAGAGGAAAAAGTAGGATTTAGGCAAGACTATGAGCTGGCTTCTCGGTTCTTACAACAGTTTGAGTCTTCAAAAGTCCCCTTGCCTTGTGTAGAGTTGGTCCAGTACCATATGCTGGATTTCCCACAGCAGGAACAACCCTCACAGTGGGTGTTCAATGTCATTCAGAGCATAAGGAAGACAGAGGCATGAAGAAGCTCTTGGAGTTTTTTCTTAGCAGAACCACTGACACTTTCTTATTTCCCCCATCCATCTGCTCTACCGGATCACAGGTCCCCATCACCTCTTAAGATTATTTGCTGATCTTCAACCAGAGACTTTTTCAGAGGCCTTGCATCCCACCAAACACCTCCCTGCACTTGATCACTAACTTCTTCTCCCCAGTTTTCTTCCCTTTCTCCTCAGATTGAGGCCATCCAAGGCTAGCTCCCAGGTTTGAGCCATACCATATGTCTCATTTCAAAGAAAACCAATTGTGCTTTTTTGATGCATCCTTGTGGTGACTTCCTTACCTTCACATCATCTGACTAGCTAGAACCTCACACCATGGGATTCAAATTGTGGCTCAAAATATTAAAGCAAAACCGTCTGTAACTTCAGACATTTTCATATACATGTTTTCTTACAGATAGAGGCTTTTTTTCTTTCTTGAAATTCTTCAATGTTATCATTAGATAAAATGCTAAGTGAAGCACTTTCTGTTTTATCAAAATATCAGCCACTTAAAACCACAAAACAGAAGCTTTTTCACTACCAGTCAATCATCTTGTACAACCAAGGGCACTGGTCGGCTTGTTTTAAAAGGTTGCCCAATCCAATTTCTAGAATTAAATGATACAGCAAGTATAATTAAGATTTGACCCTTAACTTATGATTGTAAACTATTTGGGAACATTTAGTCAATTGTAAATACCACATATTTGTTTTCCCTCGAGAAATTCTTTATGCATACTAACAAATAAGCTAATTAAACTTTGATTAGATGCAAACCAAGAAAGATATCAATTAACCAATGCAAAAGCATCTTGAATCAAATATTTTTGGCACACAACATTGTCTGATAAAACCTACACTGAACAAGTATGCAGGTGTTTGGTAAACAGTGAATCAGATTGTAAATAGCTATAGTGTTACTTTAATTAGCAAATGTAATAGTGTTGCCCATTATACTTGATGTATTTTGTTTATCAAAACATATATTTAGTTCGTGTCTCTTTGGGAGCCAAATTTGTCAATTATGATTGTACAATTCAGGCAGCATTGTGAAAAGTTTTAAGTTTGGACAACATGAAAATTATATATTAGATAACAAGTAATACGCTCCAATCAAGCCCAAAAGCAAATAAGTGGAAGTTACAAGAAATCTCTGTTTTTACTTGATTCCTAAGTTAGCATTCTTTTGCAAGGAAAGAGCTGGCCAAATACAAATGAAAACATAAATCCACAAGTGAAACTGCTGATCCAGCCTAAACTTGTGTATTAGCAAGATTTACCATAAGATAATACAGGGTAAAAACCTGGATTTATATTGATGAAACTTAGATTTCTCTCTTTAAATGCCATTACTGTACTGTAACACCGGGCTTAGTAAAGCCCAGTTCTAATTTGTTCAGAGGTCCAGTATATTTTTAAAAGCCCTAAGTATTTATATTGCAATATATATGTGTAGTGCAATTTTATATTCCACTATTTTAAAAAGTCAAAAGTATTTCAGATAGGAATAACTCTTTGTTACTAAACTTCCAAATTTTTTTTTTTATTTATTTTTAAAAATAAAAGAGAGGAAGAATGAATCAAGATGAATGATTTCTCCTGATTGTGATCATGTCTGGGGTTTTTTTCACTGTTTTTTATACTAACTAAATTTTATATTAACTAATTATATTAGGAGTTCCCTAATCACAGTCCAGTTCTCATAATACAACTCTCCTATATCTGGACAGTTTCAGTCCTAATAATCCATGCCATTATAATGATAAAGGAAGGGAAACATCTTAGGTAAAGTGAAATTGTTGATGGAAAAAATGTTTTGCTCTCCTAAAATATATTGAATGGAAAAAAAAAAATCCAGATTGTTTTTTCCATTATTTCAGAATTAACTTATAAAAATATTATTTATTCTAGAGGGGGAAAAAAAGGTTGAGCTCATAAGAGTTTTTCTAACTGAAAAAATATCCACTTGAATTTTTCTTAAAACAATGTTGATTTTATTATGAAGTTAGAAATCCATTGATAGGATTTAAAAAAAAAAAAAAAGTTAATGTGTGTAAAAAAGAAAAAAAAAAGTCACCAGTGAGCAATGTGTCAGGACACAGGCTTTTGCCCATGCTAAACAAACAGTGCAGACCCAGTGCAGAAATCTATTCACAATTCCATTCCAATTATACTCAACTAGATGTGCTATTGTCTCCATTACCAACTGAAGGTCTCTCAGGATATCTGGTCTCTTTGCAATACTTACATGTAGGATATTTAAACCACAAGTCCATATTTGCTTGGATGGAGGAAAGAATTTGATAAGAAAAGATGTAATCTAGAAGCCATTAGGTACTTCTGTAGCCGATGTAGAGATATCTAGTAATGGTGGGTAGTTAAAGAATATCCTAAAGCTGTGGATCTACTTAATTATCTGATTTGAGCCACTCCTGATAGTAACAGATACTATAAAGGAAGAGAAAGTCTTACTTGACTTCTCCATTTCCCCTTGCCTTGTGGGGATAGCCACAACAACCACACACCTTTCACCTGGTGACAATAACTGGAAAGTATTGGTGCTGCTCACATTTTAAATAAAGGAGAGGCAGGTTTTCAGGATATTTTTTGTTCCACTGCCAAGATGTTCTTAGAACCAAAAGTAGAGACTTCCTGTCACCTTAGCAGTTTAATCAAGAGTTTTGCAAATATAGTGAATACCAGGGATGAGGAGACTGAATTTTGTAGAACCGTGTTCATGGCATCTCCAATCAAGAAGTGATGGAGATGGGAGGCAGCAGTGCCAAAAGTTGCAGAAGGTTCCAGGAGGCTCTCCATCCTGTTTCATAAGCTGTGGATGGGACAGTGTCACATGCAAAAGCAGCAGGATCCTGACAAGTGAAAACTACTTCGTTGTTGACAGTTTGTAAACTAGGTTGCTCAGATCCTGCATGGAAACTGAGCAGTTGGTTTGTTTAGCACAGGTGTAACAACTGAGTTGTTTGGAGAGGGCAGTCACAGCCTCTTATACTTACGAAAGGAAGGGCCATCTCTCAAGGTGTTTTGCTTTTTTGCCTTTTCATTTATTTTATATGTGTAGAAATCTGAAATTTCATGATAGCACATTTTGTCAAATGACCTGTGGTCATGTCCGATTTGGATAGCTGTAAAGGGAAGTCATTCATCTCACCTGAGCAACAGGAGAATTAGCAGCAACAACAGCTTCAGAAAAAGCTGTACTCACCTTTTACTTCAGGGGTTTTAATTTAGAGGGGAGAATAAATGTTTATGTCATATGCAAATATGTTCAGACTGATGAAAAGAAAATAAACTATATATAATCATGATCTTATTTAAATTCTAATGATTTTGCTTGACAAAGCAGATAATCATTTGCATTTGGGGATAGTTTCAGACCTGGAATGCAAAAACCTGAGGTCCTATATAGGTGGTAAACAAGGGGGACAACAAACACTCCAGTTTTTGCTACCTTGACTCTCCCGTAGTTCTCACGTCTTTTCTGCATGCTGTGTGCTCTTTAACTCAGACAAGTTAGGAAGGTTGTGAAGTTTCCAACCATTTGTTTTATGAACAATTTACCCAAAGATGGCAATTGTGGTGGCAGGTTCTTGATGTGCAAATCTGACTCACCAGACTGGGACCTCTCAGCTATTTCACAAGTGCTCTGAGCAGCTGTAAATTGTTATGATTTTGTGGCTTTGTGGTGATACTCATGATCCAGAATCTTTTAAGCCAGTGACCTACAGAGAATTGATACCAATCTCTTGGACTGTGATGGACACATCCTCAGTCAAGTGAGAAATTGCAGTGTCCTGCAATATCTATGCACCACACAGTGGTGTGCAGTGGTCAGCATAGATATGCAATGCCACGGTATCACCATTGGACACCTCCTACAAGATAGCAGATCTGTAAAACAGGAGTTGACAGCCAAATCAAGTACCCCACTAGTACCCAAACTAACAGTTCTCAGTTTCCTATGATTTCCTCTTTATTGGAACTCCAGGCTTTCTGTTCATTTGGGAATGAGAAAGGCAAATTCCTCTTTTGCATTCATTGGCGTCTAATAGCAGAGAAGTGCCTGAAGCAGCCTTTTCTTAGGCAGAACTATACAGACTCCCAGGACCGCCTTGTTTTCCCCAGCTGCCTGTTTCCATTACATTAGCAAGAACTTAACATTCATCAAACACTTATGGGTGTACTCTCATATACAGGCACACACACACGCTTTGTGATTGCTTTTTCCTTTAGAAAAGAGGCAAAAACCAAAAATGAGAAATCCTGACAAGCTTTAAAAAAACCAACCCCACCCAACTGAATCAATCAAATGAGAGAGAGATAGGGAACAACAAGGATGAAATCTGGTTCAGTGCTACACTCAGAGCAACAACTCTGCCACTGCACTCGACAAAAGAAACGGGCCCTGTGTATTTGTTATTAATTACATAATGTTTGATGGATACACTTAAGATTTAAAACTGACATTACAGAAAATGGGGTTTGGTTTTAAAATAAATATAGATACACAGATACAAAATAAATATAAGCTTTAGCCTTGTAAATTAAACAGTGTCTGGGAATATACCTGGGCACTGGAATCTGATTGTTCCCTTCTGCTCAGCTGCAAAGTCTGCCCATGCCTCCTGGCACACTACCAGCCTCTTCCCTGCCGGGGCCAACCTTACAGGTCTTTTCCATTTATCCTGCCTTGGCAGAGGAAGGGAATTTAATAGCTTTGATGTAGACTGTTCTGCGCCCATTGATTAGAAAATGGGTCTGAAGTTGTTTGATTTACTAGTATAGCTATATATTTCTTATATACATGCATTAAAATTTTCCATGCACGGATGGGGCTTGGTGTAGGACCTGTGTTTGAGTTAAGATTGATTTAGCTTTGTAGTAAATACAAGGTCTTAGCTGTGCTGGTGCTAAAGAGGTAATCAGAATCTAGTATGTCAATCTGCAGTTTTCCACTGATGGTCTAGAGCCTCAGAGAAATCTGTGGGTGAATTTGGAGATGTCCATAGTAGGTAATACTATAGGAATAACAAGGCTATTTTTAGTTTCATTTTATTTCACTCCACGGGGGTTTGCATTGCTACGGGAAAAAGAGTAAGGTTTTTCTGTAAGTAAGATTTACATGCCTTCATCACCAGAGCTGTATTCTATACGCCCTGGAAAGCTCAAAAACCCAAGCTTGTCTGCTATGAAGACTATCAGACCGCAAGGATAGCTGCAGGCATTGCCAGAACCTATGTTTCAAAGCATAAGCAATCTGATGTGCTTGAGTTCAGCGTGTTGCTAGTGCCCTTCCCAGCACGCTGGGAGGCACCTGGGAGCCACTCTGCAAACGGGACGAAAGACAAGCTGGTACAGACAGAGCACGCCAGGCTTTCTGCTTCCCTTGAACCCTCTTCCAGGGTGCTGTCAAGGTCCTGAGCTGAGCTACCTTCTTCATGCACAGGCATGAATCAGTCTTACTTCAAGCTATTGCAGGCAGGTGACTTTTAGTAGACAAGCTTGCTCATTTGAAGTAGGCTGAGCTGCCATTCTGTGTGCAATATAGACTTACCTATGCCCTTGGAGCACCATGTCCACCTTTTCTGACATGTAAATCTCTGGAAAAAAAAAACATCCCAGGGTCTGAAGGACTCATAGTGAACTTCAGTCTGCTGACAAAAAGCCTTTCCTAGTCACTTTTCATGCATCGCTTAAAAATATTTCCTAGGTACTGAAAATGAAAAGTAATGTTTTGGCATGTTTCCTTTTGCTTCCACAAATTTCCAACCAATTTCAAGTGTTTGGAAAAGATTAATAATTTTTGCCTGGTTCTTTTAATTGGCCATTGTTTTTAAAAAGATTGCATATTACTGAACAGAAAAAGAACTGTGGTCTCCATCGTAAATAAAAGGGTGTCTATAAGTACGAATCTCTCACTCTGGGCGGCTTGGAGAGGCCATTGTCTGCACGCCGAATTGCAACCTTCTCAGGGCAGTTCTTAATTTTTAGTGGACTCAGTGGGAGCAAAGGGACTTCAGGACTTCATAGGATCCTATCTTTTGTTTTGAAAAAACATCCGTCTCGTGAAGTGGATCAGTTTTGCTAGACAAAAAGGTTAGTTATGAATATGATTGATGCCCCTAAGTTGGCTAATGCTTGGTTTATTCCGGGATAATGTTTACACAAATTATAATAACTTGCCAAACATCTTGCATCTGTTGCCTACTTCCTTTGAGGATCTTCCACTTCCCCTCTGTTACAACGCATAATTGGGAGCAAATCAGCAGGA
>NW_009229929.1:21924-32197 GCF_000690835.1 Fulmarus glacialis
GTTTAGCTAAAGCTATACTGTTTGTTTAAGTTAGCGATGCGTGAGTGGTTTGCTAAAGATTATTTTTAAAGGTCACTTCCTACTTGGAAAGGAGCCTGTAATAAGCTTCTCTTCAAGTGAAGAGATCTTTTTTCTTTAAAATTCTGATTCTGGGTGGTCTGGTTTATTCCCAGCTTCCACAGAAGTCAATGGGAAGGCATGCTCCGTTGTCACCTGGGGACACTTCTGGCCCTTTGTGAAAACAAACAGTGTATTTCAAGGAGAGAAGGTAGGAATGGATATGTTATACAGTTAGTACATATATAATAAGGGGTGCCTTTGCCAGTCTTGTTAGAAAAAGAAGAATCTGAATCCTTTAATTATGTACAGTCAGAATGAATTAAGTAAATCATTAAGAAAATGGATGAACTGGGAGTGGATTAGCTAACTCCAAGTATTTTTCATATTTTTTGTGGAGTATAACATCAGGAGGGTTCTGGCAGGTGTTTGCATCTCACACTCATTGTGGAAAATGTTACTTCCTCCAATTAGCATTTGTGTTTTGTAGTGAAGGGGCCTCACAGGGTTGTATAGCATATATTCAGTGCAAAAAGGAGGGAAAGACTTTCTAACATGTTTAGATTCGGGAAAAAAAGTCTTCTGAAGGGCATGGCCAGAAATTTTTGAGTTAGTTTTTGAAAGAGTCAGAGCTGTTGAACAACCTCTAATCAAATGTAAATTCTGAGCTTCAGATCTAGTATTTAGAAGAAATGTTGATATAGCTAGTCACAAGGCAGTGTGAGTAGATCACAGTGATTCTGAAACTGTTGCATCACATGTCTATAGAGCAGAAAGGGATCATAAAAGATCACACAAGCTATGGTTTGGGGCCAAAAATGGCATACCAGCAGGTGTTAAGTACGTGGCAGTTGGGGAGGCATTTGTGGGAGGCAAAAAATTCCATGTTGAGAGCAATCTGGGGTCTCCTACTCCCATCCAGACAGCTGATGTCAGCAGCATCATGGTCCTATGGGAGGCAGCATCTCCTGACTTCTACAGAGTCTGGGCGGCAACTGCTTGTCTGGGAAGAGGAGGTGGGATGCTGCTGGGGCAGTGCTGCTGGCTTGTGATCCAGCCCCACCTTCTGCACCAAGAGGTAACTCGGGATACCCAGACTATCCCTGACTCACCGTCACCTAATCGCTTCTCAAGTCAGGAGATTTCACACCTCCAGGCAGCCTGTGGCATTTCAGAAAACTTGCTCTTCCTTAGCCTTCTCTTTCCCCAGACTAAAGAAGGCCAGTCTCCTCAATCCTTCTTTTAAGTCACTGTTTCCTAACTATCTGGTCTTTCTTTCCCTTGACGTTTTGTCTTAATTACCTTGTACCTTTATGTTCCCAGGGGTTGTCTCCATATTAATCAGAACTAAATCTTAGCTACAAGCTTGTATATTCCTTCATTTTTTAGGGCAAAAACTCTCCCACAAGAAACACAGAAAAAGTTCTTGGGAATGGCAGTTTACATAGGAAAATGAATGTCTAGCTAAAAAAAAAAAAAAAAAAAAAAGAAAAGTGAGAAAAACAGACAAACAAAAAAACAAGCAAGCAAACATGTCTCTTTCCCAAACAATCTGAGACTCTTGCTATGCAAACAAGATCCAATGGATTTAGGATGTAGATGTTTTTTTAAAAAACCACACAGATTTTCAGCACTCTTCTTCAGAACAAAGTTACATTCCTAAAGTATTATGACAATTTCTCCAAAAGCTGAATTGTCCATGCGTATTTCCAAAGTCAGTGTTGATATTGACCTCTTTGAAAATTAAATTAAAAAATGAATCTAGGTTTTTCTGCATCCAAAAATGAAAGTCTGAATATTTTCTAGAATACCTTGCCCTTAGTTATTGAACAGTTGCTGTTTCATATCTTATGGGAAATCAAAATTAGCATTCTTGTTGCCAGAAGTGGAAAGATCTGACAAATATTCCCCCCCGAAAAATGGAAATTTTGTTAAATATGAACACAGAATAAATTTTTGTGGCCTCAGACATGCTTTCTAATGTCTTTGATGAACTGGAATGTAACAAAACATAGAAGTAGATTATGTGCATTCCAACCTGATTTTAAAAGCCTATCCAGACTCCTAATGTGTTCTGGATAATCATACAGTGTATACGAAGGTCTCTCTTGGATTGAAAAATATAACAAAGGGTCAGACATATGAATGCTTATAACAACATGGAAATTCACAGGATTTATCAAAAAGTAAGTCAAAAGAGGAAAATGTCTGTTTTGATGGTGCAGGAAAAGTTGCCCATATCTTAAGCAACACAGGAATAGGTTTGTTTATGTTGGCTGAAGAAACTCCAAAAAACACCTACGTACTTGTCTAGGTTATTTTTCTGACTTCCCCAAGTTAGTCTTATTGGAGGGTACCACAAACAAAAAGGCAATCATGCATGTCTCCAAGGAGCATAATGAGCATGAATGTGCAGTCAAGTTTAGACTTAGAGGTGCCCTTACAAGTTGCTACTATCCCTGATGCAATGAGTTGTTGAAAAATGCCACGAAAATAGTAAAGCATCAAGCAGAAAGAATGCAGATTCAGACCGACCTGTATTTAGCACAGGGTAAATGAAATATTACATAATGAAATCTGGTTCAATGGAAAACAGAAAACAGAGTCTGTTCTATTTAGAAGCTCATTTCAATGTCGGTGGGTCTTTATAAAAAAGGATATGTATAAAGCAAAGCAAAAAAATTGACTTGTGCAAAAGAAAAACATGTGACTTGGTATACAGAGAAGTGCCATAATGTGAAGCAGTGCTTTCAGAGTGACAGGCCACATAAGTCAAATGCTGGCTTGATGGGTGTGACGGTCCCCAGCAAGGGAAACTGAAGAAGAGCATATGGTACTTTCTACAAAATCTACGTGGTAGGGGAGAAAGGGAGGGTGATGGGCAGGAAAAAGCAGAAAGAAGTATTGAATTGGTGATTTTGTCTAAATGTTCTTTGGGAGGCCACAAAAAGACAAGGCTGAGCTGGCTGACCCCTGAGCATGACATGACCAAAACTACTAGCTTTGTGTGCCCAAGGTATTCATCCCTGAGGAGGAACTGCTCCTGAGACTGTCTGAACATTACTAACTAGTTTTAACCGACTGATTTTAAGTGTTTGAATTTCCATCTCATGTTTCTATGGACTTTCCCAGTTCACGTCTAACTAGGAAAAGAGATGTCACTCCTGTAAAAACCCCCATTATGGGGGGCCCCCTAGAAACTGTTGGTAAGGCAGAAGAGGACCAGTGTTTGGTGCTGATCAGCTCATGCCAGCTCTCTACTGACTATATGTGACAGTAA
Source organism: Fulmarus glacialis (assembly GCF_000690835.1). NCBI lineage: Eukaryota > Metazoa > Chordata > Aves > Procellariiformes > Procellariidae > Fulmarus > Fulmarus glacialis. The sequence continues at coordinate 25,262 of NW_009229929.1, forward strand.
TCAATAAAATCATCGGTCCTATCAGCTTGACTGATGAAGGCATTCATTAGGCTTTCCCTCCATATGTCAGGGTGGAAACTGCTGTTTCTTCCATCCCAAATGCTCTTGTCCTAGTACGGAAGATCAGTAAGTCACTTAAGGGCATCCTTACCACTTGAATATTACTTGCTTGAAGTCAGACACATATTTAATCATTTAGGTAAATCAACCATTTGTCCCATTGTATTTTATATGCAGTTTGGGCTCAAATAATTTTCTGAAAGCTCTGCTTTTTGGATCTCATTTTTTTACGTGGGTGATCCCTTTGCTTTCCAAAATCTCTTTCTCTCTGTTCCTGCATATTCACATCAGTGCCAAGGTACAATTTGCCCATATATCATCTTCATAATATTTGCTGCAAATAATATGACGTTTGTAAAATTTAAGTCTTACAAGAACATTACAGAACTTAAACCACCCAGTGTATATCTGTACATTTTGCTCAAAATGCTGGGTACTGTGACTGGGTTTTCATCAAGAAAATGTGTCAAAGGACTCCTGGGTTGCCACAAACAAACAAAAAAACCCCAACCCCCCAAAAAAAATAGTCACTGGGAATCTGCATTTCAGTACTCCCTTATCTTCAATGGTAGTTTCTGTATCTCTCCTTCCAATGAGTTAGATATTGTTAATTTCTTTCATAGGTGTTAGGTATTTAACTCTCTTCAATCACTGTACAGGGAGTTTTCATGCCTTTTTCAGAACAGGTAATTGCTGGCCACTAGCTAACTTTTTGCAGTTGTGAACCTGAACATTTCAACACGTAAGCCCATTTCAGACCTGGTTCTGAATAATTTTTGAAAATAGGATTCAAATTACTTGTCTGCTTCTGAAAGTATTATCTTTACTCCAAGATTTTTTAATATCTAGAAAGGCTTGATTTTAACCTGAGTTTTGAACTAAGGCATTTGTGCTTGCACAACTTTGTGCTTGCAATAGTAGTTACGGACATAGTGGCAGAGCTGTTGCAATAGAGAAGCCTGAGTCTGCAATGTGTCCATTTACCGAAATTACTGAGGTTTTGTGCTGTGGTTTAACTCATGGATAAGACACTGGATCAGGCCCTTCTGATTTATGAAAGACAAATGAACCCATGAGCCAGACTTGCAACATCTATTATGAGACTTGTTCTCAAAAACAATGTACTGGTTGTGTGAAAGATGGGATTTATCATACCATGCTTTTCAGTCCTCAAAAGCTCTCATTAGTTCAGCCAGTGCATTTGATTACTGCTAAGTGTACAATTTGTGTTGCTGGAAGAGCAAATCCAAAATGGTGATCATGCTTAGCATGTGAATATTACATATTTGTCTGACCTAAACACTAGCTATGCTTTGGTATGTAAGAAATGCTTTTGAAAATTTTGCAATAATGAAGGTATTCATAACTTTTTTGACAACAAGTGAAACTTTTGGATAATGTGAACTATACAATATGCATTATAAAATCAATGGCAAAATTTATGTTGTAACTTGAATGGTTTTGCTGATTTATTTTCATATTGTTGATGTGTGATTATATAGTAAAAGTGTTTATGTATCTTCCATTGACATGGGGTAGACTTTTCAAGTTCCCACATTTCTTATACATCTCTCCTTGACCAATATAATTATAGACATAGTATTCTCAATTGAAATTCACAAACTCTTTGATATAAGATCATGACTGAGAATTTTGATGGTGGTCATAACACTATAAAATGGAATGAAACACATAAAATCCCTGTTCAAGCAACGTTTAGTCTGAGACATAAAGTATAGTGCCAACAAAAATATCCCCAGGATGTTTAATTAACTCCAAACCTATCGCCTTAAGAATATGTGGGTTTATATACTGGAGATGCCAGAGCACTTCACTTGAAAAAACCCAGTGACATGAGTAGCATATACAAAGCATCCAATGCTGTGAAAACATCTAGGAATCTACTGTTTTGTTAAGCAATAGGAGAAGTTTTATATAAAATTCCTCTCTTTCCCACAGTGCATGTGGATTCTGACAGGGAGCTGTTTCACGCGGGGATGTAGCTGAGCCCCTGAAGGAGGTAAGGAGCACAGCAAGCTCAAATACAATCATGGGCAGAAGGGTTTGCTGAAAAACAGGGAACTGCACTGTAATCCCAAACCTGCACAACACTTGGCACCAGCCCAAACCTCTGCATATGCCAGTAATTCACTATTTCCTCTTGTCCTTCCTGCCCCAGAACCCTTAATCCAGACCATTCGCATTCATCAGGCAGGAGATTATTCCTAGTCTGCGCAGTGAGAAAACCATAAATAAAGCTGACAAACGACTAAAGCTGACTGTGAAAGTAGTTGTCTAAGCATTTTCACCATTTATTACACAATAAGAGGATTTTAAATCAGTGGTTCACTGCATTTTGTGAGCTGTTATTATTCCTCCCCTACAAATCCTGTACCTAAGAAACTCTTTTCCCCAGATAGATATAATGTATGCTCAAACATGACAAGACGCAATTAGTAGCAAGTGAAATTTACTGTCTCCAAGTTAAAACAGTTGAAAGTTATGGAAAAATATGAAAATCAAATGCTTTGTTAACCAAGGTTGTTGTTTCCTTTTTTTTTAAGGGTGTAATACTCGAAGATTATTTGACTACATTTGAAAACATTGTATATAGTATGTGTATTACTCTCCTCTCAGATTGTAAATATCTGCCTTAAAATTTGTCATGAAGATATTTTTTTTAATATCTAACTCAAACTTAGCAAATAGTTTAGATCAGTAAATTTAAGACTTTTTTTACATGAACAACCCATTCTGCAAGAAAAAAAAAAAAAACAACATACTCTACTAGTTCATTCACACCTAATTTTTAGTAATAAATATAAGAGAGGTGCTAACCCTGCCAGGGGAACATGATAGGGACCCTGACAAGGACCTGTCATTCACTGTCAACTAAATCACCCCATTAAATGTCAGATTTTCTGTTGGAGGAAATACTGAGCCATAATAAACAGCAAACATCCCAAGTGGGTAAGAGGTAGACTATTTCATGTCTTACTCTGACAGCTCAAACTTTGGAACTGTGAAAAACATAATTACTGATAAAGAATCACCAATTTTTTTTCCTGCATCCTCAAGTCTTCCGTGCTCAAAGTGACAGGTTCCCTATTAGAGGTAAAAACTTCTGTGACAAAATCTGGATTTAATGAATAATGATGAGGTACCAGTTCTTATTGTTGCCCAGACTGACTGCATTTCAGGGTAATAATTTTTTATATTCTGACCTGCAAATATCTTAGTGTCATCGCATAGAAGGCAAACTTCAGCAAAGAGACAAAACTCTTCCCCTCACTTAAATGGCCCAACAGGACCGAGAAGCAAACCATATTTGACAAAGGCTTGAGCCAAAGGTCCTGGTGAGAGATAATTGTGCTAAACATTGTCAGCTACTAGATCTGTTTTTTTATTTGTATTAATTTACTTATTCTTCTAATCAACACTTCTCTGCCTGCAACCCTCCCTTAGTCTGTCATTGCCAGGGAACATAAATATCTACCCATGGTACTATCGGCAGTATTGCCATGGCGCGTCTGTGCAGGGTTCCTCTGTTTTCATCTGATATGAGTCAGATGTGATCAGCACAACTAGAAAGGAGTTTGACAGCCTGCTGCTTCCTCGAGGGGGCTTTAGACTGTGACGGGAGAAGCCCACAGCCAGACTGTGCGGGGAAAGCAGAGCGTTATAAGCAATGTTATTGATCTCCTGCACTTGTGGGTAAGCCAGCGATTGTCTTGGACTGCCCTTAAGATTAGATTTTTCCACCAGAATGTAGGATAGTGTAGCAATTTAATTTCCTTGTATGAAGTTGTGAGGATTGCATAAATCTGTTTTTCTGCATTCAATTTTTAATAAAAGAAAGGGCTCTGGAGTTTGTGGAGATTATTAGCAGCATAATAATAAAAAGACACGGACATCACCTCAGTTCCACCAGAGCCTAAGTGAAGACAATCATTAGACCGTTTTTAATACTGGAGTTCAAAATACAGTACGTATGAGCTCTGCAGGGTTTGTTCAGCTGACAGCAAACATAGCCTGAGCGTGTTTGTTAGGGGGAGAGGCAGTCTGCCATGGGGGATTAGCGTGTCAGCAGTGAGTGGGCTACAGCCAAACAGTACAACATTTCCTTTCACGATGACCAGAAGAAAAGGATCTATAGAAAGGGTAGCAGAGGCCATGATCCAGCGGAGATTAGTGTGTTGTGGGTCAGACTTCTCCCTGCTACATGACACCGACTGCAGCAGGCTGCGGTAATGGGGGATTACATCTTGCTCCTCTGGCAAACCTGTCCGCTGAAAGTATGTTTTTCAAAGACATGCTATAAACATCCACTTTTCAGTGTCTGCTTGTCAATATTGCAGTCCCACTTTACAGAAAAAGAAGGGATACATGCTTCATGTATTTCAGTTCCACACCAGATTTCTTCAGCACTCTAATCAAAGCCATGTTACTGAAGACAGTGAAGTCAGCCTTTTTTTTTTTTTTGTACCATTTGCTTAAATTCTGGTAATTTTTTAGTTCAGCAAAAGTTGGAACATTTTTTATTTTTTATTTTGCATTTTGCATTGCCATTGCAGGAAAACACTTTTTGCTCACAGAGATCCAGGACTTTAGTTACTTTTTCTCTTATCTCATGAAACCTTACCCTACAGAAATGCTTTAAGGAGCGTTCCAGAGAGGAACCGAAACACCGAGGAGCAGGACTCTGAGCAACATACACCCTACAGCCTTTTCCTAAAGCTAACCTACAAAAGATTGCAGCGTTAATCATGGACATGTCTCAGTCTGGCAAAGTAATGTTTTTCCATTTTGAAAGCACATGGTGTTAGAGGAAATAAATCTAGATTGGCAATATATGTGGCCTCCACCTTGAGTCTTTAAGCTAAGAGGTTCTCTAAAGATCTGAGTTGGAGTTGGCTTTATAGAGTCCCAGAGATTTACAGCTTGATTAAACTGAATGAGTCAAACCATATTGCATCCAACCCTACAGTTTTATTTTCATAGTACAGAAGCTATACTGCAAATTATACAATTCATCTCATAAATCATGGATTTTACAATGATTCATGAGCACTGGAAGCAGGATTAAAGTCTTCTTGATAAGTGAATTAATTCTGTAGGTTGCTAGGAATTTGTGGTATAAGCTGATTGAACCTGTCACTTTGTTGACTGTGAATTGGTATTTAAAAATCAATGTGTGTATGCAGACAGGACATCTCAAGTGAGGTTTTCATGATTATAATGGTGCCCCTGGCTATGTTTTAGTTAGGGTTGAGTCAGTGTTTCCATCATGAAGTGTATTTTTCACGTGTATGTACTTTGCCACATAAATTCACTTTTGAGTAGATTAGAGTGTTTCTAAATAATAATAGCAAATTAGAATCTTTCTAAATCTTGGAATTAGAAAAGCATTTTTAGGAGTGGATTTCTCAATGGAAAAGTTTTCTGGTGCTGGAATAGTCTTTACGTACAAGGTACAGAATTCAAAGTTTATCGTTTAAGATGCTTTCTCACTCTTGAATAACTAAAAATGAGTCCAATTTGAAATCATATTTATTAAGTCCATATGGTCTCATCCATTTGGTGTTTTCAAAACAAAATATAAACACAATGAAGTAATTAGACTTAAATATGTACTTTTTTTCTCCATTCTGTTAAGGACCACAATCTGGCCAAAATCTTATGGACAAATCTGATCCATATTTTAGCGTTACTGATACATTCCTGTTGACTTTTGTGCATCCATATAGTGAGAACTTGCCCCTAGGGATATGTTTACACTGCAGCCAAATGTTTGACCACAGAGTTTATAAAGTTTAAACTCTCTAGCCTGGGGAATAATCACTGTATAGTTGTGGCAGTACAGACCTCAGCTCATGTTAATCTTAAAAACATGTATGTAGAGATAGCTTTGTCATAGCCTATGAAAAACTCTGTGCAACTGCCAGATATCCTGTTCCTCACACTTGCTCTGGTTAATATAGACTGGATGGGTCTCCAAGTGCTGTACCCAACACTTTGATGGAAATGACCCTCTAATTCTATTAACAAACACCTCAAGATACACTTTAAGGAATATTTTTATGCAGGATATTGCCTAACTATTTCTGGACATGACTAAATTGTGCAAAGTATGTGATATGTGGCATGACCATTAAGTTGTACAAATCTGGGGGATGGAGGGGTTACTACTCAGTCACAAATATGTTTGTCCAAATATGCATTTAGCTTTGGTGTGAACAATTAGAACTATTAAGGCTTTTTTATTATTATTTATAATTTTAATAATATACTTTTGAAAATGGCTTGGAAATACTCAGGAATACTATGAGCCAATGGTCTATAATTATGATACATATGAATATAGCTATGATTATAATGCCTGGAAATGGCAATGAAAACTGTTCCTATTTTGCTAGTAACTATTTAAATATACAGAAAATGGCATCCTCTACTTCAAAAAAGTTATAATACAAATAATGTCAACCTTATTCTCCATTGGCATGTATTCTGTATAGTCAAGCAATGGTTTAAAAAAGTAATGTTCTGTGAGAGCACCTCTTAGCTCTCTTTCCGTATCCATAACGTACACAAATGTGGGTAGACAGTGGAACCAAAGGTTTTATATAAATACATATACTCCTTTCAGATAGTGTACCAATTAATAGATTCTTGTACCACTATCATGGAATCACAGAATCATAGAATAGTTTGGGTTGGAAGGGACCTTTAAAGGTCATCTAGTCCAACTCCCTTGCCATGGGCAGGGACATCTTCAACTACAACAGGTTGCTCAGAGCCCCGTCCAACCTGACCTTGAATGTTTCCAGGGATGGGGCATCTACCACCTCTCTGGGCAACCTGTGCCAGTGTCTCACC
>NW_009229929.1:32787-33150 GCF_000690835.1 Fulmarus glacialis
CCCAAGCCTGTCAAGGCCCCTCTGGATGGCATCCCTTCCCTCCAGCATGTCGACCGCACCACACAGCTTGGTGTCGTCGGCAAACTTGCTGAGCGTGCACTCAATCCCACTGTCTATGTCATTGATGAAGATATTAAACAGTACTGGTCCCAATACGGACCCCTGTGGGACACCACTGGTCGCCAATTTCCATCACCCGTCAAACCCATACCTCTCCAGTTTAGAGAGAAGGATGTTGTGGGGGACTGTGTCAAAGGCCTTACAGAGGTCCACATAGACATCAGTAGCTCTTCCCAAGTCCACTGATGTAGTCACTCCATCATAGAAGGCCACTAGGCTGGTTAGGCAGGGCATGCCCCTTGG
>NW_009229929.1:33305-61222 GCF_000690835.1 Fulmarus glacialis
CCAGCAGGAACTTCCCGGGACTGCCATGACTTCTCAAATACTATCGATAGTGGCTTAGCAACTTCATCCGCCAGTTTCCTCAGGACCCATGGATGGATCTCATCAGGTCCGATGGACTTGTGCAACTTCAGGTTCCTTAGATGGTCTCAAACCTGATCTTCTCCTACAGTGGGCAGCTCTTCATTCTCCCAGTCCCCGCCTTTGCTTTCTGCTTAGGCGGTGAGGCTCGAGCAATTGCCGGTGAAGACTGAGGCAAAAAAATCATTGAGTACCTCCGCCTTCTCTGTATCCCAGGTAACTAGGTCTCCCGTTTCATGCCAGAGAGGGCCCACATTTTCCTTAATCTTCCTTTTATCCCTGACATACCTATAAAGGCTTCTCTTTTTGCCCTTGATGTCCCTGGCCAGATTTAATTCTATCAGGGCTTTAGCTTTCCTAACCTGACCCCTGGCTGCTCGGACAACTTCTCTTATCTTTACTCATTTTTCATTGGTAGGACCAGGACTGCTTTCAAGGCTTGTGAAGGGTCATGAGACATCTTTCTGTCTGAAACAGAGGTAACTTGAGGTTCCCTCTGTTTCTGTGAGCCTCCTCTAATCATGCCTGTTTAAAGGCAGTTGTTCTGCTTAAGGGAGCTTGACAAGTGACTGTGAAGCGGCTTGCTGGGAATTTAGGGCAGATTGGCTTCCACTGACACAGGTCAATGTTGAGAGTGTTTCACGACACTAGCACTCTGATGAATTTAACACATTAACCACTTCATATTTCAGCATCCATATTTTTGATTTCATCAGCATTTATTTAACTTCTCCTGGTTGCCGTTTGATGGTTGTAAGAGTTTGTCCTGTCACCTGCTACTGTTTTTATTTCCATATGGACTTAAGAGATGACATAGAAAGAAGACAAGATCTACACTCAAAGTTTGCAATCTGAGATTCAGGGAGTCCCCTCTAGAAATTCATAAACTGTACAAAGATATTCTACACATTACAGATGATGAAGAGCTGCTTGACTCAGGGAGAGTTTTGGCAGGGCAAACACATGAAGTTTGTGAGAGCAGTTTTTTTTTTTTTTTCTGACAATGTTATTTTCTTATCTGATGGGAGCTCATTTCTAAATATCTGCCAAAATTTGGGTATGATCCAAACTGAATTCTAGCTTCGGTGAGGTCTAAATGCAGATCTAGAAATTGCAACTTTGCCCATTGCTAAAAATGTTACATATTCATTGAATATGTCTGTGTGTCTTGGAGAGAGTTTCTTACTTCTGAAAATCAGGCCACTGATATTTGGCACACATACTTGAGAACCTGGACCAAATTATATCATTACCAATCATTATCTAATGCATTCAGTGAGGAGAATAAGTAATGGATTGGGAAAACTTAAGCTTTCTAATTTCTTGTTCTTTTTATAGTCAATTTTCTTATCCCATGTCCTATGCTAATGTTGAGAATCAGTGCTGGACATAGCCCACATACATCTGTGTGTGAGAATAAGCAACAATTATGGAGCAGATGGATTTATTTAGAAAACTTATCTGTGTCCTAAGGAACAAAATGAAATAAACAAATAAAAACTCCTAAGACAAGAGAAAGTCTGGGGTGGGAGAAGAGAGGGCGGGAGGAGAAGGAAAGAATATAAGTATTTCTTGGCTGATATGCCCATGTTGACACTTTTTTTCCATAAAATGTGCCTAGCTACTTCTCTATTCCCTGTATATTGAAATCGGCTCAGTATAATACTGTGGCTTGCTAGAAATGTTAATGTACCTGCCTTTTCCAATGTAAACTATGATAGGGGTGACTGTTTTCCCTCAACATCTTAATGTTAATTCAACAGTAAGGCATTATTCACAGGGAAATTCCTCCTGCTCTTGGAGTCTATAATTGAATGGTATTGTTAACTGAGCGATCTAGCCTTTTAATGTATATTTGTCTTGGTTTCACTGAACTAGGAAAAAAGAAAGAATTCAAATCCAAGAAGCATGTAAAGTGCATCAAGGATGCTAAGTTAAAGAAAACAAAAATACTGCAGAAATCGCTTTCTATATGAGAAAAATGTTATAGTACTTCAAAACATATTCTCATATTAAAACAACTTGCAGTTCCAAAATCCTTGTCGCCCTTGGGCCTTCTGTTATTTTATGTAATGTCTCAAAGTGCTTTTTTGTGTGTGTGCAACTTCCTTCATTTAAGAATGCATGATAACTGACACAAGCTAAAAGGAAAAAAAAAAGCAAACCCAAACCTTTCTCCTGACGTTTTTGTGATTAGGATTTTGCTGATTTCTTTTCCAACATGGTACACTCAAATGAACAAGCAAAACTTTGCAGACACTGTCACCGCCTGCATATTCAAGTTAAAAACTGTTAATGTTGGTTGTATATGTGCTTTCTAAGATACTTGAGTTACACAGAGAATGATACTTTTCTGCTATAGAGCTAAGATTATAACAACCCCTTATGCAGAATGCAAAATACTTTTTCCTCGGTAGCGTCAGGGATACTGTATAAAAATCTGAGTTCTAATATTTAATGAAAGCAGGGAAGAATAGCTTCTGTCCGTAACAGGAAAAAATTTTAATGTCCAGATATATAAATAATTGGAAAAGGAATTTAGTTAAGGCTCTGTATTACCCTTTTTCTTTAAATATTGAATATCCATTTGTCCTACCTGAACTGACTGATAGCACATATTCAGATGCTCACTTGGCCATATAATTTATCCTTTTCACATGCTTAATTTCTGAACTGAACATCAAATGGACTTACTCTGAAAAGCCAAAATCTGATGATTAATGTCAGCAGCAGTTTATCACAGGCTGTGAGGGTTCAGATCTATCATAAACTAGAAAACTTTGGAAAACTTATGTTATATTTTTATTATTATTATTTACAGCTTTGCCTGAACACGTTTGCTGTTTCTCAGATTGAATAAAGACTAGTTAATTCTGAAAACTTTCAATGTCAGAATACTCCCCAATTTATCACACAATGACAAGGATACACAAAAGTAAGGAAAAAGCTACTTTTTCCAGGTGGGGCTCAGAAAGCTGCCAGTTGTTGACAGATGTTCCAGTTGTGATTTACCAAAACAGGTTATTGAGACCCCCTGCCTGACCCACAGCTGTAGCCCCAGAAGGGGGCTACCTGTGCATAGCCAGTGCTATCACCTTATATGACAGAATAAGGACTTGTTATACAGACCGAAACAGAAGCACTACGAAAGAATGTGGATTTACAACCCTGTTCTCCATTGATTTGTTTTTGGGGGTTTTTTGCTGGGGGAAGTTAAATCCACTACCACTTCTTACAGTGACTTTGGGACAAAATCTGCCTCAGGAAATTATCTGACAGCAACTCTGGGTTGGAACTACTCTGGGTTAGCAGCCCACTTTCTGTAACTTTGTCAAATTTATTGGCTTGCTTTGTGGTAAGTGTTGCTCCTATTCATTTAAATGGTTTTCTTTGCAGCATTTCCTTCAGGGGCTACAGCCTGTATTGAGAGTATGGAAACTATTTCCCCAGATGGAGCCAATGAATGTTCTGAGGCCTAATAATATACATATCCTCTTGCAATTCACAGCAGATTCCAGTAAACACTGGCCTTCATCTGAATGCTTGAGTACACCACTTTCCAGAGCTCTTGGCAAGAATGACGTGGGTGTGAGGGGAACATATCCATATCTTGTCATTGATCTGTGCAGGAGGAATCTGTGCTGATTTTCTGAATCTTCCTTGACCACTGACCACAACAGGCGGTTTTGTATTTAACTCTGCCAGAGAGCTATAGAGATTAAATATTTATTCTTTCATCTCCTTTTTTTTCTTTTTTTCACAAGCAGGAGCCAAAATCATCTTTAGCTGCCGGCTCCTAATCTCGCACTTTGTGCATTGTATTTGGGCCCACTGGCAGCAGCAGCAGTCACAGAAGAGTGACATGGTTTAGATAGCATCGCACTGAAATTCTAGCTCTGACTTGCAGACCGCCAGGTGACCCAGCATGTCCTTTGGTTATGGTATGCTGGGAGCAAACAGCTCGCAGTGGCCTAGGCATCAGGAACTGGGTGTATTGCACTAGGTTCTTCACCTATGGAAGTGTAGAACAAAGCCTATTCTGTCCTGGACTCAGACATTCAAACAAATTCTTCATTATGACAAACCCTGTAGCTTCAACGAACTTGGCAGGCTCCTGATTTTCTATGTAGTTTGCCTTTGGCAGAAAGCCAGACATGCACATCTTCTCCCTACCTGTAGCCTTCTACAGATCTTTGTGACAACTCTCTCACCTTCTGTTTTACTCTCATATGCAGCAACATTGAATGTAACAGATGATAAAGTATATGGTGCATGTTAGTCAGCTTGCAGTGTAACATTGTAAAGTGTCTGATGGTTCAAGGATTAAGGATGCTATATGTTAGTAAAACAATTGAGTGATAATTAATTGACTCTACTTTAATGCATGGTCCATTCCTTTGTTGCAGAGAGGAAAGTAAAAATAGCAGATGAAAGTTTTACATAAGAAGAGTTTATTTTGTTATGTCATGCTAATTTTCATCATGTGGTGCCATTTCTGTCATGTATCCTTTCATTATCCTAAAATGGAATACTTGAGTGTAACATAAAGCAATGTGTAACAATATAGTTGCACCAAAATAAATGTCTCTTCCCATTCAATTTAGATATAACTCGGTTGCCTTTAACTGTATTATCATGAGTGTAGTGCTAGCTCTTTATTTGTCTTCCTGCTCTGAGCTTCAGTGGAATGAGTTCCTGTATTTAATGGCTTTGCAGGTTTGTGATATTTGTTCAGCATGTTTGCTAAGCAATGAGCACTTAGCATTTGTCATCTGGCATCTTTCATTTTTTTTCCCCAGAGCACTTTAAAAAGGCCACATTTTGTTTGGGGGAAAAAAAAATGTACCTTGGCATATTTTGTGTACTTTCAGAGATACTATGCATTTAGCCACACACATGTGTGGGAAGCTCTTGTAAATTTAGCCTGTTAAAACAAAAGAATAGATCTTCTCTCTTGTCTCAGCCACGATAGTGAGTAGCAATATTATTGAATAAAATCAGAATAAAATATGAAAGAATCAACATCGTCACTCGTGTTGTCTGACAGCCTTCAGAGCAGTGTATAAAGTTTGTTTTAAAGTAATTTCTGGTACTTGCACACTAAAAAAAATGAAGTCAGTTCTGGAGGGACATCTGTTTCTGTGTATAAAAGAGCCATGCCAATTAGCATGGCTAATGGTCCAAAGTCCGAGCTTCCATGAAACATTTCATTTAGGCTGGCACACCTGGTTCTTAGCAACACTGCTCATTAATTTTATTGTGCAGAAGCTGACTTACACTTTAGAGGACTGTGGACGTAGTATGACTTACTGCTTAGGAGGACATTGGAGGAAGAGGGAGCAGTTAAGTGAATGTATTTATGATCATCTTATGTAGGAAACAGGTAAACAGACAAATGTACTTTTGAAGACCATAAGAGAGGGTATTGTTGCTACAGCCAGTGTTTTGTTGCTGAGTCCTTTTGTACAAATATGGGAAGAATGTTTTTCGCTTTTTGTTTACATTGATTAAAATTCAGAGTCTACCTTCATGCATTTCAGAGCGCTATGTTCTTTGCTCACACTTGGAATGAGATGATGAGGTCACTGAGGAAAGATTTTTGTAATTCTGACTAGATTTCTATCGGCTTCAGAGTGGTAGGTACAACTCCCTTTACAAGTTCCTGTTTTCTGGGGTCCAGATATGTTCTCTGTTCTTTAACCATGCACAAAGCACAGAGTCAAAGTCTTAGTCCTGATCACTGTTAATACCACCATGGGTTTTGGCTTCTAGATCAGATTCCTGGATGAAGAAAGTGTGCTTCTAATTTTGCTTCTAACTCATTGCTCTTAGTGTCGAGACTATCGACAAAAATGCTCAATGTATCTTTATGAATTAAGACAATCCCTTGCAGAAGAATGCACCGTGTTGTGTAGAGGACCTTCAGTTTTATAAAATAATTTACAATTTGGAAATTCAAAGAATCAGGTCTTGTTCTGTTGATCATGGGCCAGATGAACTGCCTTTTTATTTTCCTTCACTTTTCTTCCTTTATGACCTACCAAAACTGTTCATGCCCAATACTGCTTCCTAGCCTTTCCAGGCATTTTCTTCCACCTCTCTCACTTTCTTATTATATGAGCATTGCTTTTGTGGTTCAGATACTTGAAATGGATTGAAAGGAAAGAAGTCTGACCCCAAACTGCTAGATGTGTTTCACCAATCTCTAGACTCCACCCTTATAATATAAGAATGATAAAAAATATTATTTCTCTAATTCATGAAAGGTTAAAAATAAATATGTTAATGTCTGGTGAACTTTACTTTGATCAATCCTTATCGTTAAATATTTGTACCGCTTCTGCCTCCAACTTGCCCTCTGCTTTGGACAAACTGTGCTGTAAATTTTGGAATTTGTGGGGAATTCATAGGGATTAATTGTATGGAGACTCTCTTCTCACAACGAGTTTTCTAACTTCTGCCTGAAGAGAAATATAGACCAGGGTTTCCCATGTTTCCTATGCTTCCCATGTTTCCCATCTCCAAATCCTGCTTTGGGCTTTGTTTCGTTCTTCTGAAGCTGCCCAAGACAAGGGGCCTATTGGTAAACTTTTCTGTAATTCTTAGTAATTACAATTATGAGTACCACTTGTTGACAATGAGCCTAGGAAATGACATGCCAGTATGCTATGTAATACATATTCTCTTTTTTTTTTTAAATAATAATTAAAATCTGCAGGATGCTTGAATATACTTTTTAATGTATGAGACAATGAAGGTATATTTCAATGTGAAAAAAAGAATGCTTCTGAAAACATTGTATTGTACAGTTTAATGTACATCATACTTGATCATACTGTACAATCATACTTGATTGTCAGCTTTGAAATATAAACCACTTAAAATGAGACAGCATTATGTTGAGTATTAAGTGTTTTACTTTTGCCATCGATACTGTACTTTTTCCACCTGCTTCTGCTTCTATTGTAACATATGTCTCCTGTAAAGGAACAATAGTTGATTAATAAATTGTGCACAAGTTAAAGGGATTTTAATGAGAAGAAAGCAATGGAATATATGGTCCTTGGTTTTAAAAGAGAAATATTACTTGGAAAAAATGTCTGGTGAGACTAATGGTTCTACAGAATGGAGCTAAACACTGCAAAGTGAGTTTGGTCCTGAACTGCTTTTCACCTCTCTCTGAAAGTTGTTCTGTGGTCAAACAACATTTTATCTGCATATTTCATAACTAGTCTGTCTGTACTTTTCACCACTTTTTTACACTTTGACCTGATAACTCAAGGAGCAGTCTGGTTTTCTGGGGTTACCGTGTTCCGGCTGCACTTTGGCAGTGGGGAGTCAGCACTGTTTCTTGACTTATGAGCCTTATTTTAGTTAAACCCAGATGAAATAAGTACCAGTGAAAAGGTGCCTCAGTTCATGATGCAAGTTTAGAACAAAAGTAAATGAAGTTGTTCTTAAGCAGGTGGCTGCAGGTCAGTCCCGGTACTGCTCTCGGGTAGATGGGGTGCAGAGCGGGCTGGCTGCACAGCTGATGGAGACCCCCATCAGCCTCCTCTGGCCCAAGGGACGCACTTCACTGATCTACCTATGCAGCTCCCAAGACTGGCCTCCGAAATCCCAGAGAAATTTGGGCTAAGGGGAATAAGACTTTAAAGCAGTTACGGTAAAACCCTGACTGCCCTGAAGTCAACAAGTCCTTTGACTCTTTGACTCCACAGAGTCAAAAAATCCCAAGAGGCAGGGATTTTCGTGCACTTTTCAAACTGCTAACCAAAAACCTGACTGAACTCTGGATCTTCACCTATACCTTTCTTCGCAAGTATGTGCTTAGAGTAACTTTTACTAACAAGCTGTAATATATGAAAATATTAGTGTACATATAACTGGATAGGCTGTACTTGGAGATCTTCTCAATTTAGAAAGAAAATAAATATTTTAAATATCTTTTCCAGGAACTCAACTAATTATGGAATTAACAGATACATTCAGTACATTTTGAAAAGGTGTTCTTTTACAAGGGGTTTATCAGATATTGAGAGTACAATACTTGATGTAAACATAAACAATGGCAAACAGAAAGATACTTATTTGACTTTAGTTTTACAGGTTGAGATAATCTATATCCCCCAATATCCCATAAACTGCAACACAAACCATCTCCAATAGCTTGAGTTTGTGCAAACACTGACTAGTTTCCACACAAAACTTTGTGGATCTAACTATAATATCTAATTCTATGCTAATTCATTTTGATTTAGTTTAGATGATTAAAATCCCACACATAAAATATAAATCCTTCATGAACTCTCACATAAAAATCTCACTTTCTTCAGTTTGTTTGAAATTATTCACAGGGGTCAGACCACTGAACAATTGCAGTTTTCTGTGTTGCTGATAATGTTCTATCTTGGCTGAGAAAAGTGGAGTCCTTCCAGTTCTCAATTTCTTTTGTTAAGTATTTCCATGAGACCATTTCATTTGAAATGCACAAAGGTAGCACAAAATCTTGCCCACATACAACCTGCTGAAACATTCAGAATAGTCAGTATTTGGTCTATGGCTTGCAGCATGGAAAATGAACAGAATCATCTGTTTTGTGTATTCCTTCATCTTTGAGCATCACAGTACATAGTATCTGTTGAAAGTATTGAATCATGAGAAAGTCTGAAACACCATTAGCAGTGAAACCCTGCTAGTGTTAATATGAAGTGCATGCTCTAGGGACTTTGTATGCTTTTCAGTGGTATTTTGGCCACCTTGGGTATACTTCATGTTAGCTAGCTTGCCCAAAATTGAATTTCTTGCAATCAGTCTCTGGGGGCTCCATAGTACCTACAAGCTTTTAGCTGTTTGTGCTGACTTCTGCTACAAAAACTCTATACATAATGAAATACAGACTTAACATCTGGGAATCTCTATATGTGATACAATTAGAACAATATGAATGTTCAAGGCAAATGAGGATAAGGTCACTGAAACATAAGCTATGTTTCTTTAAAAAGTTGTAAATTCTGTTAACATATATCTTTTTTCCCCAAATCGAGGCATTTAAATTTATAAATATTAGGAGTACAATAAGAACATGCAAGAACTAAGGTAAAATCTAAATTTTTGGCTTCCTTCTGAATGTGCTAATTTTCATTATTTGAACTCATACTATATTTCTTTAGTGTGTAAGAACTGTGGAAAAAGTCAATAGCATTTTTGTTACCTGCAGTCTGGGGATTTTCCCATTTTTATTTATTTCTCCATCAGCTAAAAGCACATTCTCAGATATTTATCTCATCTTGACAAATGTTCAGTGTATACCACTTTTTAAACTTAAAGAGCCAAATGGTCTAAAGAGCTCCACCTTCTCCATATTAGCAAGGCACATATTCAGATTCCACAGTTGAAGTTAAGTCATTTTTTGGGTTCTTTTCCATGAAGAAGAAAAGTTTAAATTTTTGTAGAAACTGATGTGTTTGTCATATTCATCAGATGGCACAATATTCAAGAATTTAGTTTGTTACCTATCACTTTTCAGAGAAGAGGTCAGGAAAGAGTATTGTATAGGTTTAAAGATAAAGATTTTCCACTCCATTTTTACATGTACACCGTAAAAAAAGTTTGCCATGTCAAAACTCTTCAGCACAGAATTTTAAAAGAATAATACATCACTGGACCACTGCAATTGCTAATACCTTTTCCAACAAAATAGTATGGAATGATTGCATACCCTCCTGATCAAACAACTTTTATCAGTGTTCTACTTTTCAAAAACAAGCAACAAAATTTCATCTTTCAAGGCCCTTTTAATATATCCCTGGAGTTTAAGTGCTGAGATCAGGGAATCACTCTTCCACCTTTTCACTTCTGCTGCAACGTTTATTGCTTGACTTTGGAATTTTTTCAGGGAAGTTTTAAGGATACCATTTGAAGCACTACTTGTTATCTCCAATCCATTGCTAATAGTGAGAGTCTGCAAAAATGTATCATCTTGTTCATCTTTGACTTTCTAACATTAATTACTAATGCAATACTTGATTTTTTTTCCCAGCCTTCCATAATAGCTTCTGCAACTTCCTCTGCCTTCTGATTTTGTTTCTGAGTCTCAGAGCTCATATTTAAGACCATATGTATGTTATATAAATTAAATGGCATTAATACAAATGACAGTTTTTTCTGTTACAAGCAAATGTGATAGAAATATAACTTTGGGGAAGGGGAAGAAAAAGAAAATACACTGGAGCTTTTCTGAAGCTGTAATAGCAGTGGCAGAGCCATTTTTCTTCATTCCTTTTTTGTTGTTCAACTCAAAGACATGTTCTTTATCCTACACTAAACCTGGGGCTCAATATCCTCCTTCTGTAATGAGGTACATGTTAATTTCTCATACTCAGCCACAGGCAAGCAAGAACAACCCTCAGGACATAGGGGACATATGAAATTTACCTCCTTCCCCTTGGCTAGAGGTACTTCTATGAGAGGAATTGCATTTCAGGGTCTGTGGATGCTGTATCTGTTGGGTTACCCAATAGCAACACAAACACCCATCGTGGTGTGACCATAAATTCTGCAAAAGAGTACGGAAGCCATTGGCAAACAAACAATAAATTATTCCTACATAAAGCATGAACAATAGAATTAGGCAAATGTTCTGATGGATTGGTTTTCCCTGGAAAATTCTGATTCAGTGAAATTAAATCATTTTGCAGGAACACATTAATTTTGCTGAAATCCTTGACAGACTCCAGTCTGCCATCCGGGCAAACTGGGACTCCCTGCTGGTTTATGGGGCTCCCCACTCCCAGGAGCAGCTGAATCCATGGTCTGGTGTGATTTCTGTCTAAGATATTTAGCCAGCTGGCTCTGTGGCTTGGAGTTTTTTAAATATTCCATTTCATTCTCCCAAACCAAAATATTTTGAAAATTTCCATTCCATGGAAAAGCTCAAATTTATAAATTTTGTTCCAATTTGGGGTAAGCACCTTTTTATTGGAAGGAAAATTTATTACTGAAAGGGTATCTCAGTTCTCCCAAAGCTCCAAAAAGCGAAGGGGCTTGGCTGCAAGTGCCATCAACTGGCAGATTTTACAAATGCCCTATACAGCTTTATCAGCAAGGTGCATACTTGTCACCACTGTGTAATCCTATGTTTACACCTATAGCTTGAAATGAAATCTACTCAGAGGAAATTCAGATGTAAACCTGGGAATTAGTTTTCACCTTTCTAAGGAAAAGAATAAGGAGTGTTCTTCTTTTGAAATGTTTATGTTACTAACTCTACTGAGACCATTAATGTTCTCTTTTGTTTTCAATATTGAGTTTAATTCTCCAGCTCTGTTTTATTAAATCCACATGGAGTGAACAGTGACATTCAGGAATTAGCAAAGCTTTCGCAGAAAATCCCCCATTAAAAGTCATAAAAAATAATAGTGGTAGATACTACTTCAATTGCTAATTTTGACAGCTGAGTACTTAAATCCACAACATCATTGTAGTCTATTCTACCTCAGTTGCAATGTAATAAGCTCTGCAGTTTTTTCACTGCAGTCTTTCATGTGTTGCAAGATATGGCAGGCTTCCTAATGCCTGGAATTTCTGTTTTATCTTTTCTGTCAAAAAAAAAGAAGTTTATATATATAGTCAGAGACAGGCCTACAATAAAACCAATGAGACTCTGAAGCTATATCTCACACATCTGTATTCTTATCTCTGTCCCTTTAGAAGACACAGACAGGAACTGAAGACTCCAGACTAAAGAGTAAAGACTAGATGTTAAAAAAAAAACAAAGAGCACCACATCTTCCTAAAGTCATAGAGAAAAATAGTTAATGAAGAAACTGAATAACAAACTTAGGACAGCACTTGCTATGTTTTTCAATCCTAATAGAATTCAATTTTGAAGTTTTTCTGGTGGTTTTGCACCTGGGAAGAAACATCATATTTATCTGATGTAGACATAAAGATTCTAGCTTTTTGTGAGAAACAAAATAAGCATTTTTACTTTGACATTAAAAAAAAAAAAAATCACTCATGGGAATATTCTGCGAACACAGAATTATAGTCTGATTAAAATTCTGTGTTCAGAACAAGAGAAGAATGTTACTCGGAAAGCAACAACAGAAACGTTTTAATATTTGCCAAATTCTATTTCCCCCCTCCCCAGTTTAACATAAAAATATCAAGATGCCAAGCCAGATGTTTTGGATGGCTTGATAAACTTCCTGGTATTGTTCTCCATAACCATAAGGCAGGCGGGACTTCAATCCCTGAACAAGATGTTGTGATGCTCTGGCAGGCAGAGATCTGAACGTCTCCACCCGGTTGATTCCTGTGGCTGGTTAAAAACTGTTACTGCTCAATTCCTACAAGAGCTCCAGCCAGATGCAAACCATCCCATCCTTGCTGCTGGGACCTGAACTCAAATAGCTCTGAAAAATAATGCTAGGTGCCCATCCCCATTGTTAGGCATCTGTTACGAAGTTCCCAGGTGTATAAGGTCTTGTACTGCTTTAGTGTTTTTGTAGACACTTTAGAAAGGAAAAGTTTGGACTCACTTTAGACTAAATAACACTGGGCTTACATATTGTGAATGCAAAGATTATAAGAGAAAACAGTAGTGGTGTCTTTTCCATGAAGTACGGAGGGAATTGATAAGGTATATAATTAATGAAAACAATCCTCTGGTAGTAATAAAACAACCACTCAAAATAGCATTTAATGTATGCACACTGTTGCTGCTACGCCTCCATATGTGTCAGATATGGTAAGAACAACAGTTATTTTACTAAAAAGAGAAAACCAAAAAACTATTTACCAGTGGAGAGACATCTGGTCTGGTTCCTGTCATCAGTACGTACTATTCTGCAATACAATGCTGTTGACTGAATGGTTTTCCTTTTGCACTAAAGTAGAAGTGTGAGAAGAATATGGCCCAGTTAACCCACCATTTTTCCTTTTTGATTCTCCCCTTTGGACCAGTTATAAACAAATTCTTACATACCTGCCATACTCTTTCTAACTTCCATATTGGAATGGAAATATACAAAGCAGAAATGCAGCAAAGCATCTAGTCTAGGAAAAGAAAAGTAAGGGAAACTTTCGTTATTTTTTTAGCAGCCTTGAATCAGTTCTTTTCTCTGATCATTGAAACACTTTCTACATCATTTGTGCAATAGGTTTTGAGCTGTTTCTTTTCAAAATGGTTTTAAATTTAATATGCTTGAAAAATGACATCATGTGTCAATTTAAGCAGGACTGGGTGGGTTTAAGATTCTGGGAATGTGTCTGTTGTTTGGGGCACATTAGAGCCTACCTTGTTAGCGCTTGTTAAAAGCGGAGCTGATGTCAATTCTGGAAATAATTACAAACCTGACAAGACAAGTTAGTAGTATGAAATGATTCCAAAATGAGATATCAAGGGAAGGATCCTATTTATAAACACAGTAGAGAGAAGCTTTTTATCATAAACAGCGAGTGTGTGTGGATAGTCTTTCTGATCTCATTCAACATGGTCAGTAAATTTGTTGTTCTTTGTATCTTTTTTCTTTGTTCACACATTGCTATCTGTATATCTGTAGGGGGGGTGGGAGGTGCCTTTAGATTCCCTGCTATTTCCTTTCCTGTCAAGCCTATTTCCCTGAGGAGCTATGCAGAGGGCTTAATCCTTTCAGTTCATATCTCGTTACTTGATTTGTGAGTTTAGTGCCACTTGTCCAAGACAAATTTTCCTAAGTTTCAGACAATTGGACTGCTTAATTCTGTTGATTGTAATGCATTGTGACGAAGGTGCAACTTCTTCTATTGATACTAGTTGATACTCAGGACTATTAGGATGTCCCAGATGTCCTTGTGGACACACCCAGATGTCACATACTGGTTTTTACCTAGTCCAAAATTCTTTGTTATCTTTGGAAATTTCTCTCTTCACAGCCCACTGTCTCTAAAGTAAGGTATTAGGGTAGAATACACTATCTACATGTACTGATGATGTAAAGTGTGAACTAACTACATCTCCCATATGGGAGATGTACCTGCCTGGCACAGATCAGAGGCATGTAGAAAGGCAGTGTCACAGAATCACAGAATAATTGAGGTTGGCAGGAACCTCCAGAGGTTATCTTGTCCAACCCCTCCCTGCTCAAGCAGGGCCACCTAGAGCCAGTTGCCCATCTCTTTTGGATATGTCCAAGGATGGAAACATCACAACCTCCCTGAGCAACCTGTGCCAATGCTCAGTCATCTTCACAGTAAAAAAGTGTTTCCTAATGTTCAGACAGAACCTTCTGCATTTCAGTTTGTGCCGAGGCTCAGCACTTCCCTGGGTCATTTCTAAGGATTCTTTTTAGCAGATTGTTCTTATCCCCTAGCCCAGAGTAAAGCCAGTGAAAGGTGTCAGGAAGGGGAATTCTGGGACAAAAAAAAATCAACGGTAGCTTTAACTCTTCTAGGTAGAAGACTTCCATAGCTCTTTTCAAACTGACAGTGAAGGAAACCACAAATATGCTTATCTGTGGAGGGTTGTACTACATGTGCAATATCTCATATGAAACACTATTTCCAGGTAGGTTGCCTGATATTTAAATAATTAAACAAGTGGCCACTGGATGTGTGCTATAAAGTTGATCTGCGTAACATGTCTGTTGTGTTTAGAATGTACTGGATGCACTGCTCACTAGCTCACTATCTTTGTATCTCACATGCTCATAACTTTTATCAGGATTTCCCAGAAAATAATGCAGAAGTCTTAAGTAGGAGCCATATTTCCCATAGGTGGCAGGCATGTGTCCAGAAATGGGATGGCAGCTATGAATCACGAGCTGCTGTGCAGCAACTCTCTGCTCCAGTAAATGAGGATGCTGATGCTATGCTAAATGTACGTCATCCTTCAGACAGCTGAAACTCTAAAAATGGCAAGGACACCCAGAAACACCAAGGACAAAAAATATTTGGCTGCTCCAGTCTGGGTTGTTTTGCAGAACAGAGCAGCAAACTGCATTGTTACGGCTGGTGTTTCATGGGCCACCTCTGAGAATCAGTGCTGCCTACTTTAGACAATCATCCATGATTTCTAATGCCAGCCAAAATATTCCTTATAGTAGAGAACAGGGCTGGATAAGTTAATTCGGAGGCTGTGTGCTACCAGCATAAAAACAATGTGTCAGTTAATAAAGTAAAAATGGCAGTTTCACAAGAAGTGTAGTAAATTTGTGCAGATTACTTACTATGCTTTTGTTAATTGATCCTCTCACCTTTCCACATTGCAAATAAAATTAACAAAATGGATCATGGTAAACAGTACAAACCCAAACTGTCAGTCAGCTTTATCCGTAAGTAAAAAGAATTACATTTAACATGTAATATAGTACCTGACATAGTCAAAATAGAAGTAATTCCTCTTGCATCCAATCATTCATTTCCTACTGATAGGATTTGCTGGAATTATTTAGTTTACATTCCTTTCTCACATGCATCACAATAATTTTCTGCATTCATAAAAATATGTCAGCCCTGTAAACTATTTAATAATACATATTTTTATACAGACATATGTGTGTTTTGAGATTGTACCCCATGTGTGCAATTTTCAGATATGGCTGTAACCTTTAAGGAAATCTGGGTATCTCTTTTCATTTTCAAATCACTTCCATTAACATTCTTCTGCACAACAGATGCTCAAAGGCAATTATTCAAGAAGAGCAAGTAAAAAAGTGTCTTGCTTGCTCTAAGTCATGCTACAGAGCTCTGACCCTGAATGCACTGCAGCAAAGCACGATGTGTCTGCATCCTGAAGGTATAAAAGAAAAAAGCTCCAACAGAAAATGGTGAGCCAAGTGTAATGACGAATTGTGATGATAGGAATCCCTCTTATTCATGTCTTCAGACCCGCATAAAGCCCCAGGAAAAGTCATTCAGAGTCCATTTTCTCTCCACAGTTTTGTGGATTCATTTTTGTCAACAAAATTTACATTGAGAGAAATATGAAAAGGATCTTGGAGCTACCTAAAAGATCAGAAAAGGAACAGCTCACACTCTTATATGTTGTAAATGTTAGCAAAAAACATTTATAATTCTGGGCAAGAAGTCTCTTAAAGCTACTGGTTTATAACAGGTTATCCAAAACATAGGCACTGAATGTCGGAATAACCTGCTGTCATTGAAGTATGCCTTCTTTGGGCATGGGTAAACATTTGCTTCATCCGTATGTTCAGCAAGCATCATAATAACTGTGGCAATTCTTGCCTGTCCTTGTAGTCACCTGCCAAGGATTTTGAATGTAGATGATGAAAGCTATAGCTGGAATTAGATTGCTCCATGAGTGGAAAATGTCCCTTGGTGAAGGATGGGCTTGTGAGAGACCTGTTATTCTGTTTCACCAGGTTCTCTAACACAAAACTAGGCTCATTGCTGCTGCAGCTGAAAAAAATTGCCTTCCTAACTTGTTCTGTGCTGCCTAAGAGCGAGACATTGGACATGGGCAGGCAGCTTCTGCCAAAATAAATCTCAAACCAGTCCTTTGTTCATCTCTGAAATCTGAAAAATGTGACCGTTCAACAGTCAGTTTACATCCCCTGCTCCCTCTGCTTGTAGGATCAGCTTTGCCTGCTATAGTGGCTTTTACGTTTTGCGCTACCCCAGATGAAGGAATCACTACTGAAATACGCTCCACCTAGAGAAATTGTCAAATTTGAAGCACCATGTTAGGGCTGTGGCTGGGCAAACGGAGAATATATTTTTTCCAGGACCTTTACAGGAAGTCTGTGGAGTTTCATGAAAAATCAAACATAAAGCAGAAGCTTGTTGATCCCATAAATCAGTCACTCCTTCCTGTTTTATAGAGATAGGAGGTACATAGTCCATGCACCCTAATGTGTATACGTGGTTATAATGTAGAAGAGAAGAGAAAGTTTTCGTGTAACCTCAGAAGTTAGGTACATCTCATCACTGCATCTCAGCACTGAGTAGGAGAGGATACCTTAGGTAAACTTTATACTGAAATTAGGAGCAGGGAATGGAGAGGTGAAAGCTTTCCCTTCTCCTTCACCTCTGGACATTGAATCAACAGGTGCAAGATATTTGTAATCTATTGCTAACTTATATGGCCAGGCCTGCCATCTCAGTTTCTTCGTTAGCAGGAGGCATTGGTGCCCTTCTAAGATGGAGCTCCCTACCAACTTAACCTGGTTGGCATTGGCTCTGTACTGTCGCTACAAGGTCAGATGGGGTATATCATGTGCACTCACGTTGGCTAAGATGAGCATCTCCTGCAGCCATGCAGATTAGGGCATGCATTGGACAATGCTAAATTATGGCATAGAGTCAAAGTTTCAGATCCTCGTTTTTCCAAATTTGCCATAAATTATGCTTGAACACAACCCTCCATCCCACGAAAGTCAAGCACTTGAAAAACAGGGGAGAGAGATTCACAATCCTTCTACAGCTTTCCTCTCTGTAACCAGTACTACCTTGTTATGAACATGATTTCTTGTCAGTCAAGTTCTCTACTGCCAGCTCCAAGCTCCAAGTTCTAGGGGAAGAATTAGCAAAAACCATGTTAGCACTGTAATAGCTAAATAACAATGAATGAAGGTCTAGTATAATGAATGTCTTATTTTAATCTGTGCTGTAAAAATGTTGTATTACTTCAATAATGGGAAAAATGTATTACATTTGTCTTCCACATTGTACAATTTAGCAAAAAATATGGCCTTTTGAAGGTATCATAAAGCTTTACATTGCTCCAGGATTATATGGCATTCCATGATTAGGATATTTTAAGTCTTCTTTTTAGTTCTTTTTCCATTTTTGTCAATATTTATTTTTCAATCAGCAGATTAGCTTTCCTCTGAAATCAACCTAATTTGGATCAAGTTGACTTTGTTTCCTTTTGCCTTACATCTCTTTATGAATAGATGAAGAGCCATTGATTGTGTTTACTATGTCTAAACCTCCTGTTAAAAAGAAACATCTGGAAAAGATGAAACTTTTGGTAGAAACTAATGTTTGACTATTGTTGGCAGCCAAACCTGTTTACAGATAAAAGGAATGGGTGTAACTTTCCATATAAAATTTTTTTCTTAACTTATGAAACTGAAGATGGAACTATCCCACTACAGGAGCGTAATGATCCAGGGATCTGATTCAGAATTGCACTTAAGATACAATATGTGGCACTTGTTCTGCTAAGCCTGAAGCTAATCCATTGTCACAGCTTCAACAACACTGATATATTTGACCATGGGGTCTGGTCAATTATTCCTGTAGATTGCACAGATGCTTGCCCACCATAATTACATCATATACTCATGTTAAGCATGTCCACAGTGGACACCTGAAGGAAAGAGAAGTAAGTAGAAGAGTTGAAAATAGTTACCTATTTTTCATTACAAAAACTCACAACTTCTCCTCAGTCCTTGCATGAGCAAAAGTGCAATGGTGTCTGGGTTCGTTCCTGTTCTTGTGCATTGTCAGTAATCATTACTCATTATGTTCTTAATCCTAGTGTTGTATAGGATTTGGGAGGATCTTATTTTCTGTACTACATTTACTCAGAAGGAGAGTAACATTTGGGAATCAACCCCAAATAACTTTACAAGAAGGTTGAACTTTTCATCCCAAAATATTATGTCTTTCTCATAAGATATTATTGAAATTACCCTATAATTCTCCTGCACTTAACATATAAAACTGAAACTTTCATGAAGGCAACATATAAATTGACTATTTGCAGACTGACCAGCTAGTTACTTTGTCATTTATCTCTCTGAAGTTAGGCCTTGCCTGAACCTAAATTTGGCAATTATTTTTTGTTGCTTTTAACTAAAAGTTCTGCATCCTGGTGAAACAGCTGCACTGTGCTGGTAACCCGATGGCCATTTATTTGATTAATATGAATATAGTCTTAAAAAATACTTTTAGATGTATTTAAGAAAAAAACTTGGGTTTTAATAATCTGCTTATGTTGCCTTAGAGAATACACCAGCTTATTGAGAAGAGCCAAAACTGAATGGTATGAATGAATTCCTCAAATCTTACAAGGCTAACATTCAGTTTTGGAAATACGTCATAGTTTCCTCTCACACTAGAGGAACTTAACATAGTTATCTTCCCAGCTGATATTGCTAAATAAGTGGGGGTTTAAAAATAATAGTTCTGCTTTTAAACTAATTTTTTCCCTGTTAATATGATGTGATTTCATTCAAGTGAAGGTTCATTTTACAAAGCCATGTAACAGGTACTTTATATAAACCCCAAACAGTGGTTCAGACACTTTCACAGCTCAGATTTTAATGCTGGTTTAATTGATTTTTAGTTGGACAGTAGTCCTCAGAGGACTCTCTACTTTCACACTGCAGTAATTTGTATTACTTTTTGCAGTTTCAGCCTCCATTTTAGGTGCAGACTGCCCTTTTATCAGTCAGACTTCAATAAACAGGTATGTGAGTGTCGTGGTTTAACCTGGCAGGCAGCCAAATACCATGGAGCTGCTCGCTTACTCCCCTCCCCGGTGGGGTGGGGAGAGAATTGGAAGGGTGAGAGTGAGAAAAAACTCATGGGTTGAGTTAAAGACAGTTTAATAGAACAGAAAAGAGAAAATAATAATAATAATAATAGCATATACAAAATGAGTGATGCACAATGCAATTGCTCACCACCTGACCGATAACCAAGTAACGATCGGTACTTCCTGGAACACGCCTTCATTCATATACTGAGCATGACATCACATGGTATGGAATACCCCGTTGGGCAGCTGGGCTAGCTGTCCTGGCTGTGCTCCTTCCCAGTCTAGCAGAGGATAGTTGTCCTTGACAAGGTACTTAGCAACAACTGAAAACATCAGTGTGTTATCAACATTCTTCTCATACTAAATCCAAAACACAGCACTAGGAAGAAATTTAACTCTATCCCAGCCAAAACCAGGACAGTGAGAAACAGAAACTCCAACATTTTCAGTTTGATTAGTCAATTTGTCACTTATATCTAAATATCTTTCACAGGCTTTGTCAGAGAAGTGGAAGTGTCACCTCAAGTGTTAGCTGATCCTGTAATTTAAGTGAATTTCTGAAGGACCAGAGTATATTTGGGGAAAACAAGGAATGCCTATCAACATTCAGATGTTTTCTTTTTCTATTTGCAGTGGTTGTTTCTGTGTAGATCAGGGACCTGGAAAATGTAAGGAAGGGGAGACCAGAATGAAAATAAATTTTATTTTTTAAAAGTAGGCTGTGACTTTGGAGTCTCTCTTGTGTTTTATTGCATTAAAAGCATTTATAACTTAGGAATCTACACACAAGTATGCATTTAATTTGCAGGAAGAAGTCAGCTTATGAAAAACTAATAATTTCTGCAGTATTGTAATATTTTGAATCAATATTTCTTGATTTTCCAAGGAATTACATATTTCATAAAGGGAAAAATATACGAGACTATCTGGGGGAGGAGGGTAGCTGAGCTTATTTTTCACTGAATGCAGATGAGATACAAAGAAAGAGGAAAAAACCTAAATTTTGTGTCAGATAGGAATTTCTTTGCCTAGCCATGTCGATTAATGCTTCTCTTACTGACCTTTTTAGTCTCAATAGGGCTTGCCAGTGAAAGTATGTATTACAAAATAGTACTACTTTTTTGTCACTAAAAAAGGCTAAATACTTCAAACAGAGCTCAATTAGGGAAAAACAAACTGAAAATTTGGCAATATTTCTCATAGACAACCTCTTATGCTCTTTTTGTTGTATATTCATTTATTTCCTCTTTTAAAAAAATTTCGTTTAGAAATCACACCTGCCTATAGCAAAAGAGAAATGCCGTATTTCTGCACCTCCCTGATTGAAGCTTCCATTGAAGAGTTGAGAAATTTTTATAAATAGCAGTATTTTGCAAACCTTCCTAAGTTTCTCTCTGTGGCATGGAAGTCTATCTGTTGTACTGTTGGCTGTGGTGGGTTGATGTTGGCTGGCTGCCAGGTGCCCATCCAGCTGCTCTCTCACTCCCCCTTCTCAAGAGGGTGGGGGGAGAACATAAGACTGACAGGCTGTCAAGATAAGGACAGGGATCCTGCTCACTTACCAATTACTGTCACTGGCAAAACAGACTCCACTCAGGGGAAATTAATTTAAATTATTGCCAATTAAAATAGATTTGGATGGTGAGAAACAATGACAAGAATTTAAACACCTTTCCCCTGCTTCCCCTTTTCCCAGGCTCAGCTTCACTCCTTTACTCCTGATTCCTCTACCCTTGCCCTGAGGGGTGCAAGGGGATGGGGAATGGGGGTTTCAGTCAGTCCATAACAGCTCCTTTCTGCCACTCCTTTCTACTCACGCTTTTCCCCTGCTCCAGCATGGAGTCCCTCCCATGGGCTGCAGTCCTTCAGGATGAACCTGGTCCAGCATGGAGTCCTCTCTTCCGGCTGAAGGAGAATCTCTGCTCCAGTGCCTGGAGCACCTCCTCCCCTCCTTCTCCTCTGACTTGGGGTTCACAGGGCTGTTTCCCTGTGAACTTCTTTTCCTCACTGCCTTGCAGCGTTTTGCCCTTTCTTACATGCACTTTCCCAAAGGTGCCACCATCTTGGCTGCGGGGCTCACCCATGCCCTGCGGTGGGTCGGTTGGAGCCGTGCCTGGCATGGGGCAGCCCCGGCCTCTCCTCACAGAGGCCGCCCTGCAGTCCCCGCTGCCAGTACCTTGCCATGAACACCCAGTATATGAGCAAATAACTACCAAGATCTGTTAAGACCTTTACAGCTCAAAAAAGACAGAGAAGACGAAGAAAACTGATGAAAGGATTTGAGAAAAAACTTTCCAAATGAAAGATTTACGTGATAAATACAGATTTTTAAGAGAGCGGGTACATATATGGGTCGGGGGGAAGAGAGAGAAACTGCAAACAGTAAGACTTAAGGGACATGAATGTGCACAAACAGCTGCAAGGTGTTATGCACTCTACAGCAGATGGAAAAATAAGAACAGAACAACAAAAGGGGATTAAGAGGAAAAGTAAAATAAAAAATGGGAGATGGCTTTCTAAGGAAATAGAAAGAGAATTCAGGAAAGGATGGGAGACAATGTTGAGCATGGTCCGCAACTAACAAATGTTACAGAAATGGATGAAGCTCTGTGTGTCCTAGGACGTGAGGGGACTTGCTGAGCAAAGCTGAGAAAGTCGAAGCTGAGAAATCAGGGCAAGTCAGAAGGAACAGACACAAACAGGAAAATAAAAGAAAGAAAGAATATGAAAATTCTGAGGAAGAAGATGGCAGAATGAACCACCCTTCTCTCCCCCAAAAAACACCTGTAGCAAAGATTTCTCCCTTCAGAGAGAGAAAAATTGGACTCAGATAAATGTAATTGTAAGACACAGGATGAACCCAAAAACACGGGCACTGCTTCAGTCACTGTTGACCTGTATATGTCATATGATACGTTCAGAAGGACCATTTTGGCCCTAAAATCTATGAATATTCACAAGATGTGTAACTTGACAACAAAAATAAATGCCTTTTTGCAACTGTTAACAGCCTTTTTATTTCTTAACATTTGGTAAAACAATTGTCCTATTTTTAATAGAACAGATATTATATGTAATTCCATCTAGAAGCAAAACAAAACAGATACCTGTAACCTTAGCAAACAGAAATGGTCATTTAGCTCTCTCTGCAATGTTACATCTGGAAATCTTTGAAGCAAAGCAAAAATCCAAATACCACACAAAACCTTCTCTCAAAAAGAATAAATGACATCTGTCTAGTGTCTAGCTGCAGGAGTAGTTTTTTTCTGTTCCTTTACATAATTGATGCACAATCTCATTTGAGTATTTCAAAAGTTTACTAAGACTCTCTCTTCTCATTTGTTCTAGGATTATCTCTTTCTTTGGCCTTTTATTTGATTCTAAAGTTAATGAGTTTCATAGGTTTTCTGCATTTCCAACAAAAAAATTTAAGTAGGTCTTCAGGCAAGGGTAGCCTGATGTGCTGGGATATTTGATATAAACTGAACTACACATAACTAGGAGTAGAGAGAAATGGCCATATGTATGTATAGGGTTAACAGAAACCCTAAATAACTGTCTGAAAAAAATGACTGCATGGCTATTGTTTTTATTCTTCTTAATTTGTAGCTTTTCTTCCTGTTTGCCACTTTTTCTAATTTTTAAGTGAAATGTGGTGGCAGTGAATTCTCGGGTCCTTTTGGCTTTCTTATTTGTCTGCTGGGGGAGGTGGTGTCTTTTTTTTTTAATCTCCTTCTATCCTTTATTGTCCCTTTATTTTCACTTTGTTTTGGCTATGCTAAAAAAGAGAGCTCCTGAACTCCAAAGAGTGTGTTAAAACACTTGTGTTCACATATGGAAATTTTTAGCTTGCTTGAACTGTAGCTCTACAGAAATATCAGGTAAACACTCAAAATCAGAATTAAGCCTCTGCGCTGAGGGGACTTCAGTGATACTCACAGCTCAGATGCAAGCAAGGGCATTTCCTGAAACGGCTTTGTTCATGTGTTGGTGAATCAGGCAGTGATTTACTCATTTTGTTTTTCAAACACAGTAGATTAAGCTGCTTGAAGTTCACCTGCCCCCTGGAACTGCAGCCTGATGCAGGACATGTAAATAGCTCTGTTTCCCCCATGACTTCTTGTGAAACTCACACATGCAGTGAGTAAAACTGCTGGCAGATTACATTATTCCACCCCAATAAAATCTATATTTTATAGCTGTGGGGCGTTGTGTTTTTTTGGTTTTTTGTAAGGACTGTTTATTTATTCATCAATATTTAAGCCCTTTTACTTCTAAGATAGCAGTAAGAACACTTGTGATCTATTCACTGTGGAAAGAAGAGTGTATGTATTGAGCAAATGTGTGCTGTTACTATTAGACTATTGTCAGCCAAGTTAGCTAAGATGTAATATTTCATCCACAGTTTGTAGTGCTTGTTCAAAGAGATGAAGATTGATTGCTTGTTGCTATATTTGAATGGATTGTTATTTTTCCCATTTTTGCCGTCATCAAGGCCAGGAGCACTTCTAGTCTGAGTTCAGTTAAAAACTTTTAACCTCTCAAATGATCCTTGGCGTTGTATTTGATGCTGGCCTCAAATTTTTTTTGGTCAGGCATCCAGTTAGGCTGCTGGTGTATCTGATGTTTTTCCTTTTCCAGAATGTGCGTGTACGCATGGATGCATGGACGTGTATGGAGATCTGGTGTTTGTGTGGGCTCAGGCTGCAAGTATTCTCACAGCTGGGAGAAATACGCTCAACTTACATTGACCTGAGTTCATGCATATGTCTCTGAAGGCCAGATGCAGTACAAGCTTCTAGGAAATGGTAAGTTTTCAAGAGTAAGACACTCCTGTATTTGGAGCCATAAAGCTTGCTTTCACTAGAGAGGGAGGTAGAGATGCAATGTTCCACGTAGTTCACTGTTCCTGTATTCTGAAATCACATGGATGCTTTAGATCCCTGGAAGCTTAGTAATTCCCATGCAAGGTGCAAAAAAATCTGGTTTTGATGGACACTTACCCTTCCAAGGACACTTGTCCTTCCAGGATCCTGGTATCAAATTCTAAACTGACTGTGACTTGGGCGTGAGGAATCTTTCTCCCCTTTTTTTTAAGCTGTCCACATCCCTTTAAAAATTACTTTTTGGAGCCCATCGAAAATTTTAATTGGTCTCCTAAGGAAATGGAGCTGATGAGAATGCACTGTTAGCCTACTCATTTATCAGTGTCTTTGCTGGTCCATTGGCCAATTTCATCCAAATCAGATGAGGGGAAAAAGTCTCAGAGACATTCGGATGCTGTGATTTTAAAGAAAAACATCCGCATGAATAGTGAAAGCACAGATTGCTCTTGCTTAGCCAAACAATTGGAAGTCAGGAGAGGAAACTGGGATGTTCTGGTCAAAGACACAAGAGGGAAGTGATACCTTGTGTAGGGATTTTTTAAGGAGTTTGGTAGAAAAACCAGATAGAGATGAATGGTGGATTACTGTAGTGGTATATGACAGCACAGATGTCAAAAAATACATAGGAAATCCAGCTTTATCTGTTCTGCTGCTCATGGAACAATTTTGTCTTTAATGTTATCAATGGAAGCACATTTTAATTAAATTCCCCTTTTTCATGTTAACAGGATGACTTAGTTATGTACCTATGTGCAACACATATATAAATGAATTTATCAGTGTAGACATGGATAAAAAAGGGAGCTGAATCTATGGTCAAAGTCAGGTAGTCTCTTCCAGAGAGACCTGGTTCTAATATTAGTATCTTTTTTCTCTAATAAATCAATAAAATAGTGGAAAAATACCACTGAATCTAAAGTGAGGTCTCTGTTTTGCACTGCAGCCTCTTAAGGTAAAATCTTTCAGGTCAATATATTTTCCATAATTTAAGTCCATGGTAAATTATGACAATAATTAGGAGAATAAGTCCCTATGTTACAATTTCTTGTAAATATCTGTAAATGCACTTAGCATTAGTTACTCAAAGAATAACTTCTTTAAGAAAGCAAAATAAATCGTTTAGGCAGTTAGCAATGGATCTCCTAAGGATGAAAATTTAACATCAGAGATACTAGTTGTAAGCTAGATATTGTTTTAAACTCAAGAATTGAATCCTTTACCCTGATGACTGAGTGAAGGTAGGTTTCTCACCTTTGAGCTCCACACCGAGAGTTTCAAGAAATCACTATTTCATTGCATTTTATTACATCTTTAGAGGCTAAGGCTCATCTGTAATAGTGAACCACCATAGACCTCAAACAGCTGAGAATACCATACTTTTCAAATTCTTCAGAACTATTGCAAAAGTCTGTTGTATAGTGAAAGTATATGGTCACCAGATGGTCTTATTTGTTTGCCATGTAAACTGGCTGTATAACACAGAGAATCTCCTTTTGTGTTTTGGTGTACAAACATTGCACGGACGCCATATGAGCACTAGGTCCTATGGCCAGTCTATCATGCAAAATAACTGCTTTGTTTCCTCAGTCTAATTCCTTGCATTTTCTTTTCCAGTAAGTCCAAAGTTAATTTCCCTTTTGACACAGATGTCCTATGTTTTATTACTTGTTCACAGACATCTCAGAAAGATAGATGAAAAAGATAATTATTTTTCTTTTTTTCTTTTTGGACCAGTCAGATGGTATGTTACAATGAACAATGATTAGAGAAGCACATTGACATCCTTTATTAATATTCTGAGTTCTATAACTTCCTCTACGGGAATTTCAATTTCAGACAGGACTTCTGATGTGTCCTCCATAAAGTTCCTCCCAAGCTCTCCTACAGTGAACTTACACTAAAATATATATATAATTTAGTTTTTTCCATTATAATCTTATATTCTATGAATGCTTCTTTTGGCTCTACAGTTTTTCTTGCTCTCTTCTTGTTCCTGATATATTTGAGAAAGATATATTATAAATTCTTATGCCTTTTGCAAGTTTTTCCTCAGACTTTTCTTTGACGTGCCATATTCTGATTTTATATTTAACCTGCTTGAGTTTATGGTTTTTTCCTATTTCCCTCATTTTGACACAACTCGTGATTTCTACAAGCATACCTCCCTATTTCTGTGCCCCTGCCCCTTCCCTAGCCATAGCTGGTTTTTTTCTTCTCTCAACCCCCCACCCCCACTCCAGTTTCTACACTTTCTGTGCTGGTTTAGTGGGAGTAGTAAGAAAATATGATTACAATAGAAGATATTGGAGTGAACAAGAGCTGCCATGGTTTAAAAAGAAAACATATGCTAGAGATGCGTAGACTGGATGAGGATTCATTTCATGTAACTGTGGCTATCAAAAAGTAAAGAGTCTAGCTTGCTTGGTCATCTAGTCGTCCTCTATAGTCATGGAAGAGAGAGGATCATCCTCAGAAGGTGATCCTTCTTACCCAAAGAGAGAGGTCTTGGAAGTTGTCATGGTTTAACTCCAGCTGGCATCTAAACACCACACAGCCACTTGCTCACTTCCCCTCCGCCGGGTGGGATGAGGAAGAGACTCAGAAGAGTAAAAGTGAGAAAACTCGTGGGTTGACATAAAGACAGTTTAATAGGGAAAACAAAAGCCACGCACACAAGCAAAGCAAAACAAGGAATTCATTCACTCCTTCCATTGGCAGGCAGGTGTTTAGCCATCTCCAGGAAAGCAGGGCTCCATCTCGTGTAGAGGTTACTTGGGAAGACAAACACTATCACTCTGAATGTCCCCCCCCCCTTCCTTCTTCTTCCCCCAGCTTTATATGCTGAGCATGACGTCATATGGTATGGAATATCCCTTTGGTCAGTTGGGGTCAGCTGTCCCAGCTGTGTCCCCTCCCAACTTCTTGTGCACCCCCAGCCTACTCGCTGGTGGGGTGGGGTGAGAAGCAGAAAAGACCTTGATGCTGTGTCAGCATTGCTCAGCAGTAACTAAGACAGCTCTGTATTATCAATCCTGTTTTCAGCACAAATCCAAAACACAGCCCCATACTAGCTACTATGAAGAAAATTAACGCTCTCCCAGCCAAAACCAGCACAGAAGTGCATACTTCTCTTTGTAAACTAAGGACAGAGTCTAGGAGAGAGGGTTGAAATTGGGGCTTAATAATTGGGTTGCTGAAGTTAGGTGAGATGTGGGGTCATGACTTTCAAGTGTCAGTCACTTCCTTATTTGTGTCCTTGGACTAATTCAGTCTGAGGAATGAGCTGAATATGTGATTTTCATTGGCTTAGGTAAAGTTATAGAGTGAGAAAATACAATCTTTTTTACTCGGTCTCTTAATTTTCACCTCTTTTAAAAGAGGTCATGTTAATACTTCAGTTTTATGAAATTATTTACTTATTCAATCAGTCTGCAGGTCTAGTTTCACTGCATATCTCC